>NC_051046.1:165000-230000 GCF_904848185.1 Acanthopagrus latus | reverse complement strand
AGGAAAAAAACTCCAGACGGCTAGTCATCAGCCAGGTACTACAGGTATGTCAGGTACCACGGGTATGTCAGGTACCACGGGTATGTCAGGTACTACAGGTGTGACAGGTACTACAGGTGTGACAGGTACTACAGGTATGTCAGGTACCACGGGTATGTCAGGTACTACAGGTGTGACAGGTACTACAGGTATGTCAGGTACCACGGGTATGTCAGGTACTACAGGTGTGACAGGTACTACAGGTGTGACAGGTGCTACAGGTATGTCAGGTACCACGGGTATGTCAGGTACCACAGGTGTGACAGGTATCACGGGTATGTCAGGTACCACAGGTGTGACAGGTATCACGGGTATGTCAGGTACCATGGGTATGTCAGGTACCACAGGTGTGACAGGTATCACGGGTATGTCAGGTACCACAGGTGTGACAGGTATCACGGGTATGTCAGGTACCATGGGTATGTCAAATACCACGGGTGATAAAACGGCTGAAGAACCTCCTCACTGAACTAACATTTCATGATTTCACAGCAGTTTGTTCTGTTAGTCAAGGTTTTAAAACATCAGTAAACTCTTTACTGCACTCAACTGTGCTTCTTCACTTTGCTCTGCAGGTAACCTGTAACAGGTGTGAGAGCATAATGAGAGTGGAAGAAGAAGACTCACTCTCTCCATTGGTGCAGGGTTTCTTCCTGAAGGACACGGCATTGATCATGTCCCACTCCGTCTCATAGCTCAGCTGGGTTTCTAACAGCTGCTGCTGCGACTTCTCACCTGAACACTGGTTCCACTCCATCACTGAGCTGGAGTCCTGACACACACACACACACACACACACACACACACACACACACAAACACACACACATCATCGTTTGCTGTCGTCTTCCAGCTGTTAAGTTACATATCTGTGCTGTACTCTGGTACACAAACCTTCCCAGCACACAGCATGTTTGACGGGTCCACAGCATCGTCCACAGGCCTGTACTCCACCATGATTTCAGCATCCTGGCAGGGAGCAGACACAACCTCTTTCAGACCAGCGGCAGAACACCTCAAGCAAAGCTTTTTATAAGTCACTAGTATCCAACCTTTTAGGAGCCATTAAGAATCAAGTGGAGCCTAATCACCTGTCAGTTATTCTGATTATATGATAAAGTAAATGTTTGCTTTCAGCTTCCTCATGTGAAGTTTTCTGATTCTTCTTCGACAGTAAAGTAAAGATTTAGCTGTTTCCACCCATGTGTGATGTCATGTTTGTTTTACATTTACATTTTAGGGCATTTATCAGACTCTTCTGTCCTCAGTGACTTACAGTAATTCATACATACATTCGTACACTGATGGCGGTGGCTGCCATGTTTTACCTTGTCAACAATCCGAAGTGAGCCAGAAATGAGTAAATACTGCTCGCTGCCTTCGTCCTCGCTACCTGGATGAATGAAAACTCCTTCATGTTCAAACAGAACCTGTGTGATGGGCGAAATATGAAAGGGTTAGTGTGTGAGGTGTCACATTCAGCAGGACTGCGGAGAAAGTGATGACGACGTGAGGAGCAGTAAAAAAAACATTTCAGATTTAAACACACACCTTAACATGACCTTTACAGCTTTTCAAACAGTTTTGTGTCACTATGTTGGTAGTAAATTAATCATGGTAAACTTTTCTCCGCTTTGCTGCACACACCGTCTAACATCTGCCAAAAATGTGCCATTTCATGTTTAGTAAGCGTGCACCCTTAGACAAAAACAGTGGAGTTGGATTGAGAGAGCGCTGACCTCTCTCTTGGTCTTGGATCGAGTGATCAAGCTGTCTGAACTAGGCAGAGCTGATCAACTATAAACCAGCTCAGTTACTACGCTGCCTTTTCTGTTTAAATGTTCTCAGAAACAAACGTTAGTTACTGATCAGCTGCAGTAAAGCTTGAGAACAGGAAGCGGCCACCATCTTGTTTCTGCACTGTGAAAACAGGGATGGAAAACTCTGATCAAACTGTGACACAAGGTAGCGCTGACTGAATCTGGACCAGGTTCCAGTTCACTGTCTACTTCTCTCCGACCGTGTTCTCACATATTTCACTTGTCATCTGTAATACCAGGTTTTTGTTGATTTACAGTTTGTTTCCAAACCAAGCCCCTCCCAGTTCGCAGTACGTCACCAATCAGCAGCAGTGTTTATTGGTCCATTGTGGTGCAGTGCATTGTGGTTTTGTTCACGTTTTCTACATTTTGAACAGAAGGGAAGAACACAGCTATTTATCTCTGTTTGTCTGATCATGACACAAACATACAGTATTGGTGTCTTTGCAGTCTTATGACAGAGTTGTCTGTCCAGCTGTGAAATGCGTTCACTGCTTTTCTTACTGTTAGCCATCCCTCAATTCGTTACATCCATCCATGTTGTCTTCAAATCCACCAGACTCTTTTCACAAAAACTGTAATTCTACCTTGTAAAAAACTGCCAGTGGTGCGTCGATCAGTCTGTTTTTGTGAATTCTGTGTTTTAATGGGTTGGTTCAGATTCACTCAATACACACAATAACATACTAACTGATTACCTGAGGCAGCAGCAGGGCAGCAACACCTGGGCTCTACTACATAAAATGAAACAGTGTTAAAGGAGTCTGGATGCTGCAGCTTCAGCTTCCCGTCACAAAATGCTGTCTGAAACAACAGCTCCAGAAACAGTAATGTTCATTGAAGTGTTCCCTGTCAGGATGATTTGACAAGTCAGACCTGCAGCAGGTCGAGATGAACCATCAGCGTTTCAAACATGTCTCACAGTTTGTTCAGATGTATCTCCTCTGAACACACCTGAGGTTCAGCGGCAGGTACTCACATCTGACTGACTGAGAGTAGTTTAAACTCCTTCTGTGTTGAGAAACTTTGTTAGCCGCGATGCTAACGATAGCATTAACGGCGTCAGCTAACTGGACTATGTTTACATTTTTAAATGCCGTAAAGATTGTTTTACCATTGTGTTATTCATTGAGTGGTTAAGTTATCGACCCAACGGGCTGCCTGTTGTTTAGAAGCTAACTGTTGACCACTTTAGTGACTTCTGTGCGGCCCGACCTGCTAACAGCCGTCAGCTCGCTTCGTTACTACGATGCTAATGTTCAGAGCGGTGTTCGGAGCCTCTGGGTCGGTTCGTCGGTGTGAAAACAATGAGTCCAGATGAACAGTGATGTCGTTAACACAGGCTCACAGCAGACTGCAGTGACTTTGGGGCATGTGTTCGGACTGCTGCTGTGAGCGGAGGGTGTCGTTGTGGCTACAATACAGCTAGCACAGCGGCTAACGCTAGCTAACTTCAGCTAACTCATCACCAGTTTAGTTAAGTGAGCTGCAGTGACAATCAGTGACACACTGACGGCACCTGGCAGAGTTATCAATAACAGGAAGTGACAGACTTCATAAAGATTAATAATGTTAACATGTTTTTACCTTCACCACAGAATCCGCCGCCATGTCACCTGCTCTCTCTGCTGATGACGTCAGCAGCTCACGTGCCTGTCAACTTCCAAAACAAAACTGACAACTCAGCTTCCGGTAAAAGCTCTGCGCACGCGCACTGAGTTACTATTTGTCTTTTTCTTTATATTGTGTTTTGTTTTGTTTTGTTTTTTGATATAAGAAAAAAATAAAATCAAACGCAGTTTTTTTCTATTCTTTCTAAAACTATTTAATCAAATAAAGCTGCTGACTTCAAAACGACCTGAAAACAGAGAGTGAATCAGAATCAGAATCAGAATCAGAAAAAGCTTTATTGCCAAGTACGATTTTACACATACGAGGAATTTGTTGTGGTGATATTGGTGCATGCATCAAATAACTATTAAGTGAAAATATAACAAATTAACAATATAAACTATTTAAAGAATAGAAAATATAACAAATTAACAATATAAACTATTTTAAAAAGTAGAAAATATAACTATACAATATAAATGTATATACACAATCTGTTTTTTGGGTAAAAGGATAAAAGGAGCAGACCGGCTGGCAGTGAACAATTACAAGAATGATGTGCAATGAAATGTGCAAATGAACAGGATGTTCAAGCTGAGCGTTAATGTAACGCATAGAGTTATGGTGCTGTCAGTGTGACAGTAGAGTCAGTGGTAGAGGTGGAGTGTGAGGAGTGTCAGGGGGGATTCAGGCCTTGTTGATAAGGCTGACAGCAGACGGGAAGAAACTGTTCTTGTGGCGTGAGGTTTTGGTCCTGATGGACCGCAGCCTCCTGCCAGAGGGGAGTGTCTCAAAGAGTTTGTGACCGGGACGGAAGGGATCAGCAACAATCTTTCCTGCACGCCTCAGGGTCCTGGAGGTGTACAGGTCCTGAAGAGACGGGAGGTTGCAGCCAATCACCTTCTCTGCTGACCGAATGACACGCTGCAGCCTGCCCTTGTCCTGGTGGCAGCAGCGTACCAGATGGTGATGGAGGAGGTGAGGATGGACTCAATGATGGCTGTGTAGAAGTGCACCATCATTGTCTTTGGCAGACTGAATTTCTGCAGCTGCCGCAGGAAGTACATCCTCTGCTGTGCTTTCTTGATGAGGGAGCTAATGTTCAGCTCCCACTTGAGGTCCTGGGAGATGATTGTTCCCAGGAAGCGGAAAGACTCCACAGTGTCAATAGTGGAGTCACAGAGGGTGATGGGGGCAGGTGAGGCTGAGTTCTTCCTGTAGTCCACAACCATCTCCACTGTCTTTAGAGCATTGAGCTCAAGGCTGTTCTGGTTGCACCAGGTCACCAGGTGGTCAACCTCCCACCTGTAGGCGGACTCGTCACCATCAGAGATGAGACCAATGAGGGTGGTGTCGTCCGCAAACTTCAGGAGCTTGACGGACTGGTGACTGGAGGTGCAGCTGTTGGTGTACAGGGAGAAGAGCAGAGGAGAAAGAACACAGCCCTGGGGGGATCCAGTACTGATAGTCTGTGCATCGGAGAGGATATGAACATTAAATTAGAGACAATAAATTGTACTTTTATGTTTAAAAGTGACCGGACATACAAGAGCCTTCTGTGTGACAGCCTCCACTCTGTGGAACACTCTCCCAGCTGAAATCCACAAAGAGACTTCTCTGGAGACTTTTTAATAAGGCCTATCAGATCTCGCTCCGCCCCATCAATCAACTTTTCTCTCTTTATCCTACTGCATTTTTGGTTTATCCATTTATTCTTTGTATAGTTGTTAAGTCTCTTAGTTAGAATCAGAATCAGAATCAGAATCAGAAAAAGCTTTATTGCCAAGTACGATGTTACACATACGAGGAATTTGTTGTGGTGATATTGGTGCATGCATCAAATAACTATTAAGTGAAAATATAACAAATTAACAATATAAACTATTTAAAGAATAGAAAATATAACAAATTAACAATATAAACTATTTTAAAAAGTAGAAAATATAACTATACAATATAAATATATATACACAATCTGTTTTTTGGGTAAAAGGATAAAAAGGAGCAGACCAGCTGGCAGTGAACAATTACAAGAATGATGTGCAAATGAAAATGTGCAAATGAACAGGATGTTCAAGGTGAGCATTAATGTAACGCATAAAGTTATGGTACTGTCAGTGTGACAGTAGAGTCAGTGGTAGAGGTGGAGTGTGAGGAGTGTCAGGGGGGATTCAGGCCTTGTTGATAAGGCTGACAGCAGACGGGAAGAAACTGTTCTTGTGGCGTGAGGTTTTGGTCCTGATGGACCGCAGCCTCCTGCCAGAGGGGAGTGTCTCAAAGAGTTTGTGACCGGGATGGGAGGGATCAGCAACAATCTTTCCTGCACGCCTCAGGGTCCTGGAGGTGTACAGGTCCTGAAGAGACGGGAGGTTGCAGCCAATCACCTTCTCTGCTGACCGAATGACACGCTGCAGCCTGCCCTTGTCCTTGGCGGTGGCAGCAGCGTACCAGATGGTGATGGAGGAGGTGAGGATGGACTCAATGATGGCTGTGTAGAAGTGCACCATCATTGTCTTCGGCAGACTGAATTTCTGCAGCTGCCGCAGGAAGTACATCCTCTGCTGTGCTTTCTTGGTGAGGGAGCTAATGTTCAGCTCCCACTTGAGGTCCTGGGAGATGATTGTTCCCAGGAAGCGGAAAGACTCCACAGTGTCAATAGTGGAGTCACAGAGGGTGATGGGGGCAGGTGAGGCTGAGTTCTTCCTGTAGTCCACAACCATCTCCACTGTCTTTAGAGCATTGAGCTCAAGGCTGTTCTGGTTGCACCAGGTCACCAGGTGGTCAACCTCCCACCTGTAGGCGGACTCGTCACCATCAGAGATGAGTCCGATGAGGGTGGTGTCGTCCGCAAACTTCAGGAGCTTGACGGACTGGTGACTGGAGGTGCAGCTGTTGGTGTACAGGGAGAAGAGCAGAGGAGAAAGAACACAGCCCTGGGGGGATCCGGTACTGACAGTCTGTGCATCGGAGATGTGTTTTCCCAGCTTTACACACTGTTTCCTGTCTGACAGGAAGTCAGTAATCCACCTGCAGGTGGAGTCAGGCACGTTCAGCTGGGAGAGCTTCTCCTGTAGCAGAGCTGGGATGATGGTGTTGAAAGCAGAGCTGAAATCCACAAACAGGATCCTGGCGTAGGTTCCTGTAGAGTCCAGGTGCTGGAGGATATAGTGGAGGGCCAGGTTGACAGCATCGTCTACAGACCTGTTGGCTCTGTAGGCAAACTGCAGGGGGTCCAGGAGAGGGTCGGTGATGTCCTTGAGGTGAGAGAGCACAAGGCGCTCAAAGGACTTCATGACCACAGAGGTCAGGGCGACGGGTCTGAAGTCGTTAAGTCCGGTGGTCCTTGGCTTCTTGGGGACAGGGATGATGGTTGAGGTCTTGAAGCAGGCTGGCACGTGACAGGTCTCCAGTGAGGTGTTAAAAATGTCTGTGAACACTGGGGACAGCTGATCAGCACAGTGCTTCAGGGAGGATGGGGAGACCGAATCCGGTCCAGCAGCTTTCCGGGGGTTCTGTCTCTTGAAGAGTTTGTTGACGTCCCTCTCATGGATGGAAAGAGTCGTCACTGAGGAGGGTGGGGAGGGGGGGCCCATTAAGGTGGGCATTGGTGGAGGTGACTGGAGTTGGAGCTGGAGCTGTTGGGAGGTGTCGTGGGGGATGGTGTCAGGACTGTCCCTTTGTCTTTCAAAGCGGCAGTAGAACTCGTTCAGGTCGTTGGCTAGGCGTCGGTCGTTAATGGAGTGGGGGGCTTTAGGCTTGTAGTTGGTGATCTGCCTGAGCCCTTTCCAGACAGACGCAGAGTCGTTAGCTGAGAACTGGTGTTGGAGCTTCTCAGAGTACTGTCGTTTAGCCTCTTTCACCGCCTTGCTAAACTTGTACTTCGCCTCTTTGAATCTGTCTTTGTCCCCACTCCTGAAGGCCTCTTCCTTAGCAAGCCTTAGCTGTCTGAGTTTGGCTGTGAACCAGGCTTTGTCATTGTTGTCACTCACCCTGGTGCGTGTTGGAACACAGCAGTCTTCACAGAAGCTGATGTATGACGTCACAGCCTCTGTGTACTCATCCAGACTGTTGGTAGCAGTCCTGAACACATCCCAGTCAGTAGAGTCCAAACACGCCTGGAGATCCTCCACAGCTTCACTGGTCCACGTCTTTGAAGTCCTCACTACAGGTTTGCAGAGCTTTAGTTTCTGCCTGTAGGCAGGAATCAGGTGGAGCATGACGTGGTCAGAGTGACCCAGTGCAGCACGGGGGACGGCGTGATAAGCATCCCTGACTGTGGTGTAACAGTGATCCAGAATTTTCCCCTCTCTGGTCTGGTTAGTGTCCTTGGGTACCTTGAAAGGCACCATAAAAATTAAATGAATTATTATTATCATGTCATGTTTGATTGTCCAAACCACTTATCCCTTTCCATGGGGTTACGGGGTGTTGCTGCTGGAGCCAATCCCAGCCTTGTCTCAGGTCGAGGGCAGGGTGCTCCCTGGATAAGTCGCCAGCTCATCGCAGGGCCCTTACTAGTGAGCATCGTGGGGTTCAATATCTCGCTCAAGGACACTTCGACATGCAGCTCAGCACTGCCCGGAGCTGGGATTTGAACCAGTGACCTTCCGATCACTAGTTGACCTGCTCTACCCGCTGAGCTACAGCCGCCCTCTTATTATTATTATTATTATTATTATTATTATTATTATTATTATTATTATTATTATTATTATTATTATTATTATTATTATTATTATTATTATTATTATTATTATTATTATTATTATTATTATTATTATTAAGAGATAGAGGAACATCTGCAGCAGTGGCTGTTATTGACTTTCAGAAACAGGTGAGTATAAAAAATCCCATTGAACAGATTAAGCTGATTTTAATGAGGCTTTCTGCTTTACAACACTTGTCACAGTCACTCACTGAAGGCAGAGGCTGCCACACAGTACCAGCTGCTCATCAGGAGCATTTTGGGGTTCAGTACCTTGCTCAGGGGATACCTCGACCTGCGGCCAGGAAGCCAGGGATTCAGACCAACAACCTTCTGATTACTGGAGATCCCGCTTGACCTCCTCAGCTACTGCTGCCCCGTGAGTTTTACTTTCACAGAAACATCTATTAAAATCATCATGATGTGATATTTGTTGGGTCTATACTGAACAAACATCTATTATTTAATCTGAAAAATAAAATGTAAAAGATATTTATAATGCCTGACTTCATGTATTTGTTCTGCTTTTTGGTTAAATGTTGTGTTTTGTAATGTTTATGAAAATGTTCATGAAAGTATTCTGATAATAAAGTGAAAATGATGATCATAGAAAATACAGAGGTGTGAACGGTTAAAAAGAATGTGAAAAGAAAGAGTGTACAATTTATTACAGAACACTGCAGCCAACACCGTGGAAGTAAACACTGTAAAGAGATAAAGAAAATTGACTGGACAAACATGTATAATATACATTATATGTATGTATACATGTTGTATAGTGTGCAGGATCTATATTACACATATACAGTGACAGTGCATGAGCACGAGTTTATGTTTAAAATGATGCATTATAATGTATTATAATGTTCACCTCGACCCTGCAAAGCATGATGACCCCCCTGAAAAAACAACGTATATGCATATGTATGTTCTTCTAATCACAGTTATAATCAAGACCTGGAGAAGTGAAATTATGGTTTGATGGAAGAACTACGCGGTCTGTACATATTCAGGAGATAAGTGACAAGTGTCAGAAGGTCTTATATGTCCTGAGATGTCTGGTTGGAGGTGAAGAGGGTTCGGGTTAGAGAACAACACTGAAGACCATTTTATATAAGATCAGTGGAGATCTGACATAAAACCAGGACAATTCATTATAATCAAAGTCAACAGGAATGTGTTGATGAGGTGACGATCCTCCATGTCAGACCGCGTCACAGTCACATTAATACATCTCTCAAACACATACTTAGGGTGTTTTGAGAACATTTTGAATTCTGCTCTCAAGGGAACAACTGGAGTGTGAATGTAAGAGTGGCGTTTTTTACACATCAGATTTTCTCTTCTGAAGCAAAACACTTAGAGTTAAAAACAAATCACCAACAGTTACATGTTGTCAAGATGCAATTTATGTATTATCAGATTTTTGTTCAGGTAACAGAATTTCTGACACTTTGACCATTTTTGAAATTTGCCTTGACAACAGCTGCCTGGACAGTGACTCCCTGAGTCGACAAATGAAGCTACACAGCAGGTCTCGCTTCCAGCCAATTAGCTCAGTGAGTTAGGAGCTGGTTCTTGGTATCAGGGGTTGTGGGTTTGAGACCCAGTAAGGATGATGATGATGATGGCAGATCAAAATGTCAGCTGTCCTCAACATGAAACACCAGACAACTGTCCTGATGGTGGCATCCCAGCAAGCCTCTAAATTTAATAAAAACAAACAGCTTGGACCGGACTGTAGGTGAAAGCTAACTAAATTTTGCACCAAGGTCCAGTCCCATGCCAGATAACCTCAGCTGTAAACACAAGCCAATAGTCCTGATGGTGGCGCTACAGCAAGCATCTAAACTTCAAAACATTGAAAATTCATAACAAATCAACCCACTAGAACTTCACACTTTCATCAAACTGTAGCCCCAATACTAAAGAAACTTATGTACATTTAAACCTATTAAAAATTGTGAAGTCCATCACTCAATTTTTTTCAAAAACTGTAAAACTTCTTAAACTTATTTCCTCTCTCCTCCTTTGATTTATCAAAAACTGAGCCTCAAAAACTGAATTTTTCACAGCATTTTAAATTTTTCTTTCATGTGAACAATTGGAGTCAATGCAATAATGACATAGCTAAACATCAGTTTTAGTTCACTTATGGAGCTAATCACTGATTTTTAAAAACAAATTACCAACATCTCCATGCTGCAATTGTGTATTTTCAGATTTTTGTCTTGATAACTGAATTTTTTACAATGGTTTCAAATCTGCCTGCACAACAGTGAATGGCTTACTCAATTTGTGAAGCCACTGTTGTATTGCCACTTGCCAATTAGCTCAGAACAATAGATGACAGTCTTTGGTTCCAGAAGTTGTTTGTTCAGGCCTCAAGTGGTCACAAATGAACATTGTTGTCAACTGTCTCGTCTTCCTATTCTCCTGTTTGTTGCTCAGAATTGCCTATTTTTTTTAAAAAATATGCATTTATGTCGCGTTACAAAAAATAACGCCAACATTTATTTTCTTTTTCTTTGTTTTCTTTTCCGTATGTTCACACATGCACACACACACGCACGCACATGCACGCACGGACTGCAGTCACACTCCAGTCCAGCCGGTGGCACTAATGTTGACCTGACGTCATCAAGCATCGCTAGGAAGAGGAAGTCTCGTTGTATCGCGAGAGTTGTGTGCGCAGCAGAGAAGCGGACCGACTCCATGAAGCGGCGCTGAAACAACATGAATTTCAGCTCCACTGTCCGGTGACTGCTCTCTCAGCGCTTCACGACCTGCCGACGGCCCGTCCGGACCTCCCACATGGATTTGAATAAAGTGAGCCGCTCTCCTCGAGAGGAGGGCGAGCTCGAAGACGGAGAGATCTGCGATGATGAAACCGAGGACAGTGTGCCGATCCGGCGGGGGGATGGTAGCAGGCCGGGCCGCGGCGCTCCTCCACGGACACGGAAAGCTCACCACCATCCGCACAACATGCTGCCACACATGGCCCACCAGCCGCCAGACTTCCGCCTCTTGGTGCCATACAACCGACCTCACGGACACGGCCCCGTCCTCCCGAGCCACCGGCAGCAGTGCGGCCCGAGCGGGCCCGACCGGCCTCCCGCTCCCTCCCCTCCGCCGCTGCTGCTGCTGCCGCCGCCGGGACTCGGTCCTCACGGAGAGCCGAGCCCGCGGACCAGCTTCTGGGAGCGGAGCCACGGAGCCCTGGGTAGGTTCAGGCACCGGGCGATGCCGAACGGTGGACGCGGGCATTGGAACCGAGGCAGCCGGGCAGGTGTAGACAGCAGAGGTCTCCTGGGCCGGTACGGGCCCGGAGACGGTCACGGCAGCAAGAAGGACTCTCCGTCCAGAAAACGTATCCTTCACCCGGCAATGATCCGGGACGTGAGTGAGTGACTGCTGAGGATCTACTGATCCATGAGATAGAACCTGACAGGTGACCCGGTCCATATCATACTAATATATTAATATATCAGAGTATCTGAAGCATGACGTCACAGGGGAAGTTCAATCGCTTTAAAGCTTTAACAGAAACGATGACGTATTCCTGCTGGGAACTTCCGGTCTCCCATGTGGATCAGTGCAGGTGCTATCAACTGATCAACTAATTAATTCATCAGCTGATCACTGAAGACCCCTCTCACAATAAACCCTGACGATCTGAGGACACGTTTGATTCCTGCTGACCCGAGCAGAACCGATCCTGTGGTTCCGCACAAATCAGCTCCTCTCCAAACTGCTGCTGTGCTCCAAAGTTCAGTATTTCAGACTTATTTACTAATCAATAATAACAAGTGATAAGTGACATCCTCACTATAGAGCAGCTGGAGACATGAACAGTCTGTCGATCAATGCGTTTAGATCAGATCAGAGACCTCACCTGTACCGGGTGCTGGTGTCAGAGCGGGTTCTGATCACATGGAATTAAATCTTTATATTATTTGATATTAGTGGCCGACTGTGAGATGATCAATTGGTTAACAGATTTAAAACCTATCGGTAGCTGTTGATAATTAATGAAACATCATCTCTCAGCTGTCAGTGTGTTCTGGTCTTCTTGGGCCCCACAGGCAGTCAACTGGACCAGCTTGTCTGAGATTTGACAGATGAAATGATTGATTGATAACATGATTTTCAGATGAATGTGTGTTTGTACTTTCCTGACCGGTGGCCTCAGAGAAGCTGCTGGGTCGGAACCAAGCAAGGAAACCGGCTCACAGTGTTTCCAAAGCAGAGAACAGTGTTGACGAGTCCTTCGAGGATTTACTGTCCAAGTATAAGCAGATTCAGCTGGAGCTGGAGTGCATCCGCAAAGAGGAGACAATGGCTCTGGAGCCCAAAGAGTCGCCTGCCAAAGACCCAACTCGAGACAACACTGCCAGTATTATAGAGACCAAACCAGTACCAGAACCGACCCAGAGTCCAGAGGACACGTCTGAGCTGGAGACTGCCGAGAAGAAAGTGTTTCAGGCGTTCAACATCAAACCTCTGCGGCAGAAACTTCCGACCACTGTCAACCTGGATGAGCTGAAGAGGAAGTGGGTGGAGCAGGAAGGAGGAGGTGCTGCTCAGCAGGAGGGTGAGAGGAAACACACGCTTCATCTTGGTGTTTGATGTGTGAGACAGCCAGCACCGAGTTCTGTTCTGAAACCACAACATCAACTTCAGCTGCACTGGTTCTGATCATCTGTCATCACATTTGTCATGCCAGGCTTCTGATTTATTAACAAACTCAAAGAGATCAACAGAAACGGGTTTATTACCTAAAAAAAAAAAAAAAAAAAAAAAAGAATAACAAATCAATAATAAATGATCTGTGTGATCAGCTGCTGACTGTCAACAAGTCATGTAATTCTTTGACTTCCTGTGTGCTAACAGGCGCAGTAGAAGAAGAAGGAACAGCTCAGGATGGAGTGGACATGGAGCAAAAAGCAGATGAAGAGTCAGAGGAGACGAAGAAGACGTGTTCGGGCTGCGGAGAGGAGATGACAAAGACGTGTTTGTGTCGAAGCGAGTCGTCGGCCTCCAGCGAGGACTCGGTCATCTCTCCTGACAAGGTGAGGCGGGCGTTACATCACACATCACGTCTGAGCCAGAATAACTGTGTTAAAGCGTCTGCATCTGCTCCCGAGCAGCCGGTGGTGAAGGTGGAGGAGGAGGAGCTGTCAGAGCTGCAGCTGCGTCTCCTCGCGCTGCAGTCGGCCAGTAAAAAGTGGCAGCAGAAGGAGCAGCAGGTGATGAAGAAGAGCAAAGACCGCATCACTAAAGTGGTTCAGGAGAAGAGCTCCACCTCCGCAGCTGCTCCACCCAGCAGGCAGCAGAGAGTCACCACCAGGTCCACCTCCTCAGCCGCCGCCGCTGCTGCAGCAGTGGACAAGAACAGGACCAGGTCCAGAGACAGAACCAAGACCGGGCCCAGACCTCAAGACAGGGACAGAGAAAGGCCCAAAACGAGTCCTAAAGCTGGGCCCAAATCTGTGCTGGAGAGAGGCAGCGTGCCGGGAAAGCTTCACCTGGCCAAGAAGGTGATCAGTCCAGGTGAGACAGCTGCCTCTATGTGAGTCCACTGGAGTCAGTAATCAATAATAATCCAGTCATCACAGCGAACAGGACAGGTTCTGTTCAGTTAGACGCTATGGTAGAGAACTGAAGGCCCTGTACACAGAGAAGTGATTGAATCACTGCGTGAACACCTGCTGCAGGTGACAGCTGACGGTGTCTTTAACACATTGCACAACAAGTCGATCAATCAGTCAGTCGATCAATATAATATTAATCAGTAGCTGTTGTGGTTGCTCATTAATGTTTCAGTTGTTTGTTTTAGCTTCTCAGATCTGAAAACTGATGACAGTCAGACGATCTGCCTTCTATCTCGTTAGTCATCCGCCCTGAACTTCTATCTTGTTAATGTCTTCAGTTTTATATGACGATATTAAATGTGTTGGAGGAGAACGGGCGTGAAACAAACAGCTTTTTGATTATTGGACACAAGCTCCCCCCCGCGCGACGGGCAGGCCGATGTCACAGATGAAAAGGTGAATGGTATGCGATCAGATGAGCTGTGTTTCTGACAGGTATAACTTCAGATCAATGTCATGATCTATAGCCACAGGTCCTCCCTCGATCAGTAACCTGTATCTTAAGTAATGACGATTGTATTTAACTCCAGACTGAAATGAAGCTCTGAGCTCTGATTGGCTCTTGAGGACGACGTCCAGAAAATGTTTGAGTGGATTTAAGATGATGAATAGTTGTGAAGAACACAAACATCCACCTGCTGTTGTGTCCTGCCACAGTGTGACCATCTGATCACAATGAAGTTGTGCTTATTGATCAGGCTCGGCAGCGAAGCAGGCATTCAGGAAGCAGCAACTGAGGACCTGGAAGCTGCAGCAGCAGAAGGAGCAGGAGGAGAAACGACGACAGGAAGAGGAGGAGCGGCGCAAACGGGAGGACGAGATCCGCCGAATCCGTGACCTGTCCAACCAGGACGAGCAGTACAACCGCTTCATGAAGCTGGTGGGAGGGAGGACGAGAACACGCAGCAAAGTAAGAGACAGACACCAACAACCACAGCCTTCAATGTCATGCTTCTGTCTCGTCCCTCTCAGTGGGGTGAGCGGTCAGATGATCAGCTGTTTGAAACACCACAGAAGAAGAGAGCAGAGTGACAGTGACAGGATGTCTGTTGTGTCCTTCAGTCCAGAGACCGAGAACACAGGAAGTCTGCAGGTAAACAAGGTGTGGACGCCTCAGGCAACCTGTACCAGTACGACAACTATGATGAGGTCGCCATGGACACGGACAGCGAGACCAGTTCACCAGGTGAACGCACGCACGCACGCGCACACACACTCACACACACTCACACACACACACCTGTTGAAACTTCCTGTTGCTGCTGTGTTTCAGTCCCGTCTCCGACACACACTCAGCTGACTGCAGACGATCCAGGATGTTTTCCTCAGGTGTCTCTGTTTGTGACCGACTCTCATCACTTTGGAATGGTACGCACCCCAAAACACTGCACCCAGCTGTTGAAGAGAATTGTAATGTTAGCATTAGCATTTAGTAGTTTTATCATCCACACAGTTCATTGTATTAACATCAATAATAAGTTAATGACCGACTTACACATTCATCAGTCCTGAAACAAAAATGACTTTTGAATCAAAAAACATATAACGTTGTTTGACAGTTTGACTGTCTCTGGTCCCGTCTGTCTCTCATCCCATCTGTCCCTGGTCCCGTCTGTCTCTGGTCCCGTCTGTCTCTCTTCCTGTCTGTCTCTGGTCCCCTCTGTCTCTGGTCCCCTCTGTCTCTGGTCTCTCTTCCCGTCTGTCTCTGGTCCCGTCTGTCTCTGGTCCCCTCTGTCTCTGGTCTCTCTTCCTGTCTGTCTCTGGTCCCCTCTGTCTCTCTTCCTGTCTGTCTCTGGTCCCCTCTGTCTCTGGTCCCGTCTGTCTCTGGTCCCGTCTGTCTCTGGTCTCTCTTCCCGTCTGTCTCTGGTCCTGTCTGTCTCTGGTCCCCTCTGTCTCTGGTCCCGTCTGTCTCTGGTCCCGTCTGTCTCTGGTCTCTCTTCCCGTCTGTCTCTGGTCCCGTCTGTCTCTGGTCCCCTCTGTCTCTGGTCCCCTCTGTCTCTGGTCTCTCTTCCCGTCTGTCTCTGGTCCCCTCTGTCTCTCTTCCTGTCTGTCTCTGGTCCCCTCTGTCTCTGGTCCCGTCTGTCTCTCTTCCCGTCTGTCTCTGGTCTCTCTTCCCGTCTGTCTCTGGTCCTGTCTGTCTCTGGTCCCCTCTGTCTCTCTTCCTGTCTGTCTCTGGTCCCGTCTGTCTCTGGTCTCTCTTCCCGTCTGTCTCTGGTCCTGTCTGTCTCTGGTCCCCTCTGTCTCTCATCCTGTCTGTCTCTGGTCCCGTCTGTCTCTGGTCCCGTCTGTCTCTGGTCTCTCTTCCCGTCTGTCTCTGGTCCTGTCTGTCTCTGGTCCCGTCTGTCTCTGGTCCCGTCTGTCTCTGGTCTCTCTTCCCGTCTGTCTCTGGTCCTGTCTGTCTCTGGTCCCGTCTGTCTCTGGTCCCGTCTGTCTCTGGTCTCTCTTCCCGTCTGTCTCTGGTCCTGTCTGTCTCTGGTCCCCTCTGTCTCTCATCCTGTCTGTCTCTGGTCCCGTCTGTCTCTGCCTCTCAGGATTTCTCTCCGCCCTTCCTCTCTCCCATGCTGTCCGGTGTTCCTCCCCCACCTCCTCCTCTCCCCCCTCCACCAGACGAGCTGGAGCCTCCTCCTAAACCTCCGTTTGCTGATGAGGAGGAGGAGGAGGAGATGCTGCTCAGGGAGACGTGTCTGATGTCGATGGCCAACAAGAGAGTGACGGTGGTGGAGGTTTGTTCTCGCTGCTCCTCCGTCAATCTGAACACACCAGACCACATTAACTCCACAACATTTTGTTTTGCATGAGATGAGACTTTTTCCACATTTTGAATAATTCCTGGATCTGGATGAATCAGGTGTATTCAGGTGCTGCTGTCTGTGAGTGAGTACAGTCTGATATGGATCCGAGTAGAGATCTGGTTCTACTTGATTTAATTATCTTTTAGCAGGTTTAAAAAAACACCAATGCCTGTATGGAAGTGTTAGATGTTGGACCTGACGGGCTCCACCGGGTGGGGCTGTCTTTTTACTGTCGGCCATTTTAGTTGAAATAGTAGAGCCGAGTGAATATTGGTGTCAATGGAGATTGTGTGTGTGTGTGTGTGTGTGTGTGTGTGTGTGTGTGTGTGTGTGTGTGTGTAGGAGAAGAGCTGCAGTGCTCCTCCGTCTCCCAGCTGTCAGCCTCCTGCTGACGTACAGCAGCCAACCAGAGGAAACCTGAGCACCGTCAGTCTCAACACAGTGTCTCAGTCCAGAACCAACAAGTTCTCCAGAGGACATCACGCCCCCAGAGCTCCACTGGTGGTGAGACACACACAGAGACACACACACACACACCATGACAACCAGAAGCTTCATCTCATCTGATGATGATGATGATGATAGTGATGTGAAGCTTCATCACACGAGCAGTGTTTGTGTAATCACCGTATGTTTTTCTCTGTCCAGCTGCCCAGACACAAGTCAGTAGTGGTTTCTCTGAACGACTCAGACGACAGTGATTCGGACATTGACGCTTGCAGTTCCACTCAGACGGCGTTTGGAGGACTCGAGTTCATGATCAAAGAGGCACGGAGGACAGTGGAGGTGAGTCCCACCACCTGCAGGTCAGATCAGTCCCTGTGTCCACATGGTGTTTGTTTCACTGGCTGTTCTCAGGAGCGCTGAGAGAAACCTGTCTTATTTGACATGATGAGAGGAGGATGATGTGGGTGATGACATCATCCATAGGAGACAAAGGCGGTGAATATTATCACCAAAAGAACGAAAAGAGCCACGGTGACGCCACCAAGAGCTTTTCTGAAGAGCTTGGTGCTGTGTCTTTTCTCTGGACGATGGCCTGCTGCTGCTGACGCTCCTCGCTGGCGACAACTGAAAACAGACAGTGTGGACACGAAGCCTCAGTCAGAGGATGTAACAGAGAAGTGGATCAGTGCAGAACCAAACACAGTTTAACTCAACAAATACATCAGAACACTGAAACAACGTATTGGCTCCTGTAAAACTGGCGGTCTTCATGCTGTCTGTCTCTGTCTCTGATCGATGGTGTGATTATTATGTGTCTGCAGGCAGCAAAGCCTAAAGCGGCATCAGGATCTGAGAAGGAGAACAATCCGGTCAGAACTCCAGAAGCTTTACCTGAAGCCAAGAAGGCTGAGTACCGTCTACTCAAAGAAGAGATCGCCAGGTAAAAAAACCTCATTACAGACATCCGACTGAGGCAGCAGGTGTGAACACACCTGACACACTAACACTGACACTTTACAGTTTATTTTGAAGTTTTCAGTTATGCAAAACAATAACTCATTTCCATGGACAAAATGGTATAAATAATACGACATGTACATGAAAATAATAACAATTATAATGAAAGAAAAGAGAAAAAAAAACAATGATTATATAAGCCTTGGATCAATGCGCTTTACCCAGCTGGATCAGAGATATATTTTGCCATAGAAAACGGCTTGTGTAATAATATTACAGCTGCTCTTGCTTTTGAGTTAAATGAAGATGCATATACTTGCCCTACCCATTCCCTCTTTAACTTTTGGTGCTCAGTTTTAGTAAGGTGGCTTTCCTGTATAAATGTTCTCTCAGTTTTCAACTTTTTCAAGTAATCATATACTCCTTCTAACTGGTCCATTCAACCCATTTACATTAAATGAAAGAAGAAAGAGAGGTCAGGCCCATCCCACAGAAAACACAATATTAACAAGAACAATATTAATTCCCACCCATAACAGCACTGCTATTGAACAAAAACAGTGCAAGTCCCCAGCTGTAAAGAGTTGCGTGTCTGATATCCCAAGTGCAGACCTGACACTCCCCCAAAGCTACATCGATCAACACCCAGTTCAGGGGTTAACATCCCCACTCTTTCTGAACAAGTGGTCAAAAACAATTGTCAAATACAAGCGAAGCTGTAATAAAATGATATGGATCAGGTCAAATTAAGTTGCAGCATCTATGTTATTAGCTGTAGCATCCAAAATACTCTCAATGACTATAGTGAAAAGAAAATATGGGCAAAGTTATGACTACTGTGTAAAGATAGGTTACACTAAGATTAAATGTCCCAAGCGTCAGTGGACGCATCGCCCGCAGTAAACTTTTACTCAGGCTCATCCTCACCTTCAGGATGCAGTTTATGAATGAATGACATGGCTTCTTTGGGCATTTTAAAGAATTCTCAACGTTGCTGGATGGAGCGGGGCAAACGGTATCCTCCTGGCCGCGAGTTATGCTAGTTCTTCACCTGATCGTATTCCCTCCAGTGTCTAACAAAAGCAGGGCTCACATCAGGGAAAAGCATGACGGGGAGCCATCACGTTGGATGGTGTTCCTCTCTTTTGATGCAGCGGCACAGGACCCTGTCTCTGTCTTGATACTTCAGAAATCTGATTATGAAGGGTCTCAGTTTCTGATCGGGGGATGGTCTGGGGAAGAGTGCTCTGTGCACCCGCTTTATGATGATGGGGTCGGGGAAGTTGTCAGAGCCCAGAGTAGCAGGGAGCCAGTCAGTGAAAAACTTAACTGGATTCGTGCCTTCACAACTCTCCGGTAGATTTTTTTGTTACGCCTGCTGTCATTTTCGAGTTGGTCAACTTTTTCAAGCAGGTATTCATTCTGCTTGCGTAACTGAAGCGCTGTTTTGTCCAGACACACTAGCGTATCTTCTGCATCACTGATGCGGTTTTCAGCCTGCTTAACTCTTGTGACCAGACCGCTCATTGTTTATCCATCGTGATTGCATTATTAAACTCAATCAGCTTGGAATCAAGTTGAGTAGCAAGTTTTTGGTTTCCTTCTCGTATCTCTCTGAGAGAGTGAATCAAACTCTCACCTGAGCTCGTCATGCCGGATGCTAGCCTGTGGATGGCTAGAACTAGCCTTAGCATTTTTAGCATCCATCATAAGTGCAGGACCAGCAACTTAGTTCCCCTTTTTCTTTTTCCCTTTGGATCTGGTATTCATGCACTTGCTTGAAGTCGACTTTAGTTCAGAGTTTGGGTGGTATAAGTCAGTAAAAAGAGGTGTTGTCAGGAGCTCCTAGGGGCATGTCTGTCTATCCTCGCTGCATCACGTGACTCCAACACTGAAACTTTGTGTGTGGTCTGACAGCAGAGAGAAGCAGAAGATGTTGAAGGATCGCAGCTCGGCTTTATCTGTTGCCTCCGACCCCTCAGGAAGATCTGCTGCAGAGACCCGACTGTGTGAGGTGGAGCACAGACTCAATAAGCACAGGTGAGACTGACTGAACGCACACACGCAGACAGACACTCACACACACACACACACACACACGTTCATTTGTGTCTGCAGAGCTTCCGGATGTGTTACAGTCTGTATAGTCAGTTTTTGTGTGATGAAGTCGATATTGATATGGATATTGAGGACAGGTAAAACAGAGTGTGTGTGTGTGTGTGTGTGTGTGTGTGCATGTGTGTGCATGTGCGTGTCAGGGAGCTGCTGCAGAGGGATGAGGCTGTCCTCAGACACCTGCTGCAGCAGGAGCTGAAGAAGAGAGAGTCTCTAAAGGCTGCTGAGGGGAAAGTGGCCAAATTGAGAGAGCAGCTGCAGGCCAGCGAGAAGATCGTTGGCGCCAACAGGACGCTGCTAAAGAAGCTGCAGGAGCAGGTAACACACAGCTGATACAACACCCGCTATCTCACCTGTCCTGGCCTCTATCTCACCTGTGGTCCTCCTCCTGTGCAGGTGCACCGCGTGGAACATCGAGTATCCATAAAGAAGAGTCAGGCTGCGAGGCTGGAGCAGGAGCTGACTCAGGCTCAGCTGACAGCCGGCAGACGATCCAAACGACAAACTGAGTCCAACCAGACTCTGGTGAGAGACACGACCCGTTACTTCCTGTTGTTTCACTTCCTCTGATACACAAATCAGTGGAGGAATATGAGTAACCATCACTGCAGCAAGACAGCGACAACCAACTAAATGTAAATCTGTCCTTAATTCAGTTTTCTACCTTCACTTTCACTTTCTGTAGAACATCACTTTGACAAGGTGAGTCCTCACAGTGACAGAGAGTTAGGACAGGGCAGTAGTGGACAGTGAGGGAAGTAGTGGACAGTGAGGACAGTAGTGGACAGTGTGGACAGTAGTGGACAGTGAGGGCAGTAGTGGACAGTGAGGGCAGTAGTGGACAGTGAGGGCAGTAGTGGACAGTGAGGACAGTAGTGGACAGTGAGGACAGTAGTGGACAGTGCTGCAGTTTACTTTATTCTTAGTGCTTCTTCATTTCAGTAACTATGTTTCATGGATTAATTAATTAATATTTATCAATGATTTGGTCGATAAAATGTGAATGTGATTAATGTTTGTCTGACCAACACCAGCACCATGTTTCATATTAACTCCGTCTGACTGGACCAAGAACACGGTCCTGATCTCCTGACCTGACCTGACCTGATCAGTCAACAGACATGAGTTAGTTCATCATCATGGTGATGAAGAATCTCTGACGACGGTTGTTTGTCTGGTAAATGGAATATGTGAGGATTTTTGGCGACATGTCCCTTTAACTCTAGATGTAGAGCGCTGACGTCACATCCTTCCCACAGCAAAGTCACAAAACTACATGAGATTTATCTTTAATTTCAACGACACGTTATTGATTTTACATCATGTTTGATTCATGACAGTTCAATCAGGATCAATAAATAATTTCTCTACTCAAAGATTTGATCACATGATGACCCGTGGGTCAAACCGGAGGGGGCGGGGCCTCAACTATATTATGGGACATAAACAAGTTATCGGCTGTTTTTTATTTGTTCGTCTGTTGCTGCTGCCATCCGCTAAGTGTAACGTCACATCACCTGTTGTGTTGACAGGTAATACAATGTTCAAGTTTCAGCTTGTTAGCGCGGTTTGTTTCCTGTTAGCACACATTAGCTACGTGCTAATGTACAGTTCGATAACACGAGCTACCTGACAGGTAGAAACACGGAGCTGTCGTGTTCTCACCTGCTCTGGTTCCGGTTGGAGACGTGTTGGGTTCAGTCCAGATGGGTGGGTTTATGGTTTCAGTGTTAATTTAAATCTGTTTTATGTTCCTCAGCTAGCTTTAGCTGTCTGCTAGCATAACTAGCAGGTTAGCATTGTTGATGTACCTGTGTTAGCATCACATGAAATCAATAAAGATAAAAGCGGCAGCCTGTTCAGATCACAGACAGGCTGTCTATCATGGCTGGATAACGAAGTCTGTGAATTAATACGTGGTAATAAGCAGGAACACAGCGAGACAGCAGACATGTGAAGCTAAATGAACTCATAAAGAAGGCCGAGTCTCTTGATGGCTCTGAGCTTTTCTCCGAGGAGGAGGAGGAGGAGGATATGATGTTGGTGAAACTGCTGGTGATCATGAACAAAGTCTCTCAGCCTCCACAAACTGTGGACGAACTAAAGAGCAGCTGCAGCATCAGACTCATTCAACCTGCTGCTGA
This sequence comes from Acanthopagrus latus, assembly GCF_904848185.1. Classification (NCBI taxonomy): domain Eukaryota; kingdom Metazoa; phylum Chordata; class Actinopteri; order Spariformes; family Sparidae; genus Acanthopagrus; species Acanthopagrus latus. Next base: position 207,717 of record NC_051046.1, on the reverse strand, counting down.
AGGAACGACTCAGAAATCATTCTGCTGTAGTCAGACTTTACAACACACACACACAACCAAAACATGTGTTTTATATTATTATCTGTAGGTAAGCCTGCGTCTGATGTTCCATTAGTATTTTATTTTATTTCATAACAACTTAAACATTTTATCTGTGAAAGATAAGTGAATGAATGATGAGCATAGTAAACAAGACAATAATAGAAGAAAAGACGATAAACATCTTTCACACATGGACATGATGGATGAAAATAAAATGCGTGTAGTTTATACACAGCATTAAAGTATATAAATATGCCTGAAAGAGACTAATCTAAATGTGTATATAGATATACATAATGTGAATAGGCATATTTACACAGACTGATGTAAATATATGAATGTATGTAACTATGTAACTACACAGAGTAAATGTATAAAATGTCATCTAATAGTATGACTGTACATAAGATGGTGAACTACATGACATCTGGAAATCTGAGTATTGAGAATACTTTGAGTACTCTCTACTGTCTCTCTGTTGTACTGTTTTTTCTGATTACACACATGTCATGTACAGACGAGTGCAGCGGGACTGCACAGAACCAGAACTTCATTACTGATTAATCTCAGATGATGATTTTTTCCCCGACAGTTAGCTGCCTTCAGGACAGGAGCTCACCTCTCAGGTGTCTGCATACAAACACCTGACAGTTGAACGCATTGAGTCATTAACTCCTCATGTGACATGTGACATGACAGTGCAGTTGTTTTATGTCTTATGGTTGAGACAGGAGGGAGTACAGGTGAGAAGTGTTGCTTTATGTTCAGGTGTTTGTGTGTGCGTCACTGACGGAACTGTCCTCTGTGTGTCTCAGCCCAGTAAGTTGCAGCGTGTGGACGGCGCCCCCTGCGGGTCAGAGCGTCACTTTGCAGAGCTGATGGCTCAGAAGCAGCGGCTCCAGCAGCTCGAGTCGGAGTACGCTCTCAAGATCCAGAAGCTGAAGGAGGCTCAGGCCCTGCACAACAAAGGACTCCAATCAGAACTGCTCGCTGAGCCGGCAGCACGCGCCTCCACCCCCCCGGACCCCCATCTGCCACCTCCCCCCACCTCCTTCCCCCTGCCTCAGCCATCCCTGCATGACCTCACCCAGGACAAACTCACCCTGGACAGCGAAGACGTCCCAGAGGCTGATGATCACGAGTCGGAACCTGCAGCTACACCTGCACCTCCACCTGCTGCTGCTGCAGCCAAAGGAGCCCGTCGACACTCGTTCCGTCAGTCCAGCTGCTCTTTCACCAAACCAAACCTGGAGCAGCCGAGCTCCACAACAGCTAAAGACTGCAGCTCCACCAAACCTGACAAGACCTCCACCAGCTCCACCTCCAGCTCCTCCACTTCTAGCTCCACCTCTACCTCCAGAATCCCTGTAGAGATGTTTGCTGGGCTGGACGTAGATGCTCTGAAGCTGCAGTACCAGCAGCAGGCACGGCTGGGAGAAGTGTTGCAGATGGAGCTGCACAGACTCGGAGGACATGTGGACAACCCTCCACCTGGACAGGTGAGCTCAAAATCCTGCATCAGGTCACCAGATAAGATAAGATGTTCCTTTATTGATTCCCCTCGGGAGAAATTCACAGTAGTGCTGGGCGGTATGACCAAAAATGTATATCATAGTATTTTTCAAAATTTCAAAAAACAGTTTCACTTAGAGTCCTACACAGGTCTTATATTGCAAACCTGCACCCTCTGAACCCACCATACTTTAAACAGCATCCGACCAGTTTTCTGACAGTAGCACAAATTAAATTCCGTACCTGAGCCGACCCGCTTTAAATTCATACTGACTGACAATTTTTAAAAATGAAAGTAAGCCAGCGTGGGCAATGGGAGTTCTGGGAAGGCGCAAACATGCATGAATGAGCTCATATGAAATATAAATGCTCATTTGTGTCGCTAATAATGACTGATGATAAGTGACGCCTTGAAAATGGCAATCATAAAACCCGACCCGTCTCTCCAGCGCAACATTGAAAAGTGTCCAGTCTGAAACAGTGTTGCACGGTGCAGCGTTCCAAACGTTGTGTAATCAAATTCACCGGTATGGCAGCATATTAAAAATTCATGTTATAATGAAAATATACTCTGGTATTTGGTGTGAACCGGTATACCGCACAGCACTAGTTCACAGGTAACACAGCAGCACAGAGGGAAATAAGTAGCAGCACAAGAGCAAGTTTCAACATATGGAGACAACGTAAAGAGATATTGGAAAGAATAAAATAACACTTTGAATTAATGAAAATTCAATTAACTATTAGAATAAAGATAAACATACTATATACAGTAACTGTCCTTGTGTAGTACATAATAAATAAATCAGTGCAGTGAGTTCTGAGATTATAGAATAACAAGAACTAATACACAATCAGTCTTTAAGTGATGGTGAAGTGTTTGGTTGAGCCCTGAATCAGTGGAGAGGGGAGCTGTGGTGGGAAACCCTAACTCTGTGGCGGGACGAGTCTGTGGCGGGACGAGTCTGTGGCTGGACGAGTCTGTGGTTGGACGAGTCTGTGGCGGGACGAGTCTGTGGTTGGACGAGTCTGGCTGGACGAGTCTGTGGCTGGACGAGTCTGTGGCTGGACAAGTCTGTGGCAGGACGAGTCTGTCGGCGGACGAGTCTGTGGCAGGACGAGTCTGTGGGCGGACGAGTCTGTGGCTGGACGAGTCTGTCGGCGGACGAGTCTGTGGGCGGACGAGTCTGTGGGCGGACGAGTCTGTCGGCGGACGAGTCTGTGGCAGGACGAGTCTGTCGGCGGACGAGTCTGTGGGCGGACGAGTCTGTGGCAGGATGAGTCTGTCGGCGGACGAGTCTGTGGGCGGACGAGTCTGTGGGCGGACGAGTCTGTGGGCGGACGAGTCTGTGGCAGGACGAGTCTGTGGGCGGACGAGTCTGTGGGCGGACGAGTCTGTGGGCGGACGAGTCTGTCGGCGGACGAGTCTGTGGGCGGACGAGTCTGTGGCAGGATGAGTCTGTGGGTGGACGTGCTCAGTGGTGAGTGGGAGGGGGATTGTCTCTTACAGCTCGCAGCGTTGGTCTCGCCCTCTTCTCCGTCAGCGCCTCCACACTGTCCAGGTTCATCCCCTCCACAGAGCTGCTCTCCTCACCGGTTTGTTCAGCTTGATGGCAGCGCTGCTCCCGATGCCACGTCCCCACACTGCTGCACACAATCTGACACTGGCTGCCGCAGGTAGCAGCAGCTGAGTGCCACATTGAAAGAACCGCCTGCTCTGTCCCTTCATGTAGATGGTGTCAGTGTTGTCTGACTGGTCCAGTTTATTAAAGATGATGGTTTCAGTTTTTTACATGTGATCTGTGTGTCATCGTGTGATTTGTATGTTTGTGATTCACTGCAGGTGGTTTCACTGGAGCTTGACACAACCAGCCAATCAGGGAGCTCTGAGCTGAAGCCGGTTCCGTTTGGCTCATATCACAGCCCTCTGCTGGTCTTCAGGTCATACAGGTAGACTCCACATCAACACACATGCATAACAATAATATCAAGTTGTTTTGAACCAGAAGTCTGAAGGTATGAGATTGTTAAAGGCTCCTGACTTCATTTCAAATCAAAAATTTATCTAAATGAATTTTGATGATCAAAATCAAAAGCAGTGTTCAGTAGCTGAAGAGCACAGCGGCTGCAGCAAAATAATGTGTGTGCTCTCAGGTTCAATCCGTACTGCAGAACCAAACAGAACAATGTGTGTGCTCTCAGGTTCAGTCCGTACTGCAGAACCAAACAGAACAATGTGTGTGCTCTCAGGTTCAGTCCGTACTACAGAACCAAGGAGAAGCTGTCACTCAGCTCTGTCACATACAGCAACACCATCGAGCCCACCAAGTGTTTCTGCCGCTTCGACCTGACCGGGACCTGCAACGACGACCACTGCAGATGGTGAGAACACCTCCTCACTGCTCCTCCTCACTGCTCCTCCTCTCTGCAGGAGTTTATAACACTGCTCCTCCTCACTGCTCCTCCTCACTGCTCCTCCTCACTGCTCCTCCTCTCTGCAGGAGTTTATAACACTGCTCCTCCTCTCTGCTCCTCCTCTCTGCAGGAGTTTATAACACTGCTCCTCCTCTCTGCTCCTCCTCTCTGCAGGAGTTTATAACACTGCTCCTCTCTCTGCAGGAGTTTATAACACTGCTCCTCCTCTCTGCTCCTCCTCTCTGCAGGAGTTTATAACACTGCTCCTCCTCTCTGCTCCTCCTCTCTGCAGGAGTTTATAACACTGCTCCTCCTCTCTGCTTCTCCTCTCTGCTCCTCCTCTCTGCAGGAGTTTATAACACTGCTCCTCCTCTCTGCTCCTCCTCTCTGCTCCTCCTCTCTGCAGGAGTTTATAACACTGCTCCTCCTCTCTGCTCCTCCTCTCTGCAGGAGTTTATAACACTGCTCCTCCTCTCTGCTCCTCCTCACTGCTCCTCTCTCTGCAGGAGTTTATAACACTGCTCCTCCTCTCTGCTCCTCCTCTCTGCAGGAGTTTATAACACTGCTCCTCCTCTCTGCTCCTCCTCTCTGCTCCTCCTCTCTGCAGGAGTTTATAACACTGCTCCTCCTCTCTGCTCCTCCTCACTGCTCCTCCTCTCTGCAGGAGTTTATAACACTGCTCCTCCTCTCTGCAGGAGTTTATAACACTGCTCCTCCTCTCTGCTCCTCCTCTCTGCTCCTCCTCTCTGCAGGAGTTTATAACTCTGCTCCTCCTCTCTGCAGGAGTTTATAACACTGCTCCTCCTCTCTGCTCCTCCTCTCTGCAGGAGTTTATAACACTGCTCCTCTCTCTGCAGGAGTTTATAACACTGCTCCTCCTCTCTGCTCCTCCTCTCTGCAGGAGTTTATAACACTGCTCCTCCTCTCTGCTCCTCCTCTCTGCTCCTCCTCTCTGCAGGAGTTTATAACACTGCTCCTCCTCTCTGCTCCTCCTCTCTGCTCCTCCTCTCTGCAGGAGTTTATAACACTGCTCCTCTCTCTGCAGGAGTTTATAACACTGCTCCTCCTCTCTGCTCCTCCTCTCTGCAGGAGTTTATAACACTGCTCCTCCTCTCTGCTCCTCCTCTCTGCAGGAGTTTATAACACTGCTCCTCCTCTCTGCTCCTCCTCTCTGCTCCTCCTCTCTGCAGCTGTTTATAACACTGCTCCTCCTCTCTGCTCCTCCTCACTGCTCCTCCTCTCTGCAGGAGTTTATAACACTGCTCCTCCTCACTGCTCCTCCTCACTGCTCCTCCTCTCTGCTCCTCCTCTCTGCAGGAGTTTATAACACTGCTCCTCCTCACTGCTCCTCCTCACTGCTCCTCCTCTCTGCAGGAGTTTATAACACTGCTCCTCCTCTCTGCTCCTCCTCTCTGCAGGAGTTTATAACACTGCTCCTCCTCTCTGCAGGAGTTTATAACACTGCTCCTCCTCTCTGCTCCTCCTCTCTGCTCCTCCTCTCTGCAGGAGTTTATAACACTGCTCCTCCTCTCTGCAGGAGTTTATAACACTGCTCCTCCTCTCTGCAGGAGTTTATAACACTGCTCCTCCTCTCTGCTCCTCCTCTCTGCTCCTCCTCTCTGCAGGAGTTTATAACACTGCTCCTCTCTCTGCAGGAGTTTATAACACTGCTCCTCCTCTCTGCTCCTCCTCTCTGCAGGAGTTTATAACACTGCTCCTCCTCTCTGCTCCTCCTCTCTGCTCCTCCTCTCTGCAGGAGTTTATAACACTGCTCCTCCTCTCTGCTCCTCCTCTCTGCTCCTCCTCTCTGCAGGAGTTTATAACACTGCTCCTCCTCTCTGCTCCTCCTCTCTGCTCCTCCTCTCTGCAGGAGTTTATAACACTGCTCCTCTCTCTGCAGGAGTTTATAACACTGCTCCTCCTCTCTGCTCCTCCTCTCTGCAGGAGTTTATAACACTGCTCCTCCTCTCTGCTCCTCCTCTCTGCTCCTCCTCTCTGCAGCTGTTTATAACACTGCTCCTCCTCTCTGCTCCTCCTCACTGCTCCTCCTCTCTGCAGGAGTTTATAACACTGCTCCTCCTCACTGCTCCTCCTCACTGCTCCTCCTCTCTGCTCCTCCTCTCTGCTCCTCCTCTCTGCAGGAGTTTATAACACTGCTCCTCTCTCTGCAGGAGTTTATAACACTGCTCCTCCTCTCTGCTCCTCCTCTCTGCAGGAGTTTATAACACTGCTCCTCCTCTCTGCTCCTCCTCTCTGCTCCTCCTCTCTGCAGGAGTTTATAACACTGCTCCTCCTCTCTGCTTCTCCTCTCTGCTCCTCCTCTCTGCAGGAGTTTATAACACTGCTCCTCCTCTCTGCTCCTCCTCTCTGCTCCTCCTCTCTGCAGGAGTTTATAACACTGCTCCTCCTCTCTGCTCCTCCTCTCTGCAGGAGTTTATAACACTGCTCCTCCTCTCTGCTCCTCCTCACTGCTCCTCTCTCTGCAGGAGTTTATAACACTGCTCCTCCTCTCTGCTCCTCCTCTCTGCAGGAGTTTATAACACTGCTCCTCCTCTCTGCTCCTCCTCTCTGCTCCTCCTCTCTGCAGGAGTTTATAACACTGCTCCTCCTCTCTGCTCCTCCTCACTGCTCCTCCTCTCTGCAGGAGTTTATAACACTGCTCCTCCTCTCTGCAGGAGTTTATAACACTGCTCCTCCTCTCTGCTCCTCCTCTCTGCTCCTCCTCTCTGCAGGAGTTTATAACTCTGCTCCTCCTCTCTGCAGGAGTTTATAACACTGCTCCTCCTCTCTGCTCCTCCTCTCTGCTCCTCCTCTCTGCAGGAGTTTATAACACTGCTCCTCCTCTCTGCTCCTCCTCTCTGCTCCTCCTCTCTGCAGGAGTTTATAACACTGCTCCTCCTCTCTGCTCCTCCTCTCTGCAGGAGTTTATAACACTGCTCCTCTCTCTGCAGGAGTTTATAACACTGCTCCTCCTCTCTGCAGGAGTTTATAACACTGCTCCTCCTCTCTGCTCCTCCTCTCTGCAGGAGTTTATAACACTGCTCCTCCTCTCTGCTCCTCCTCTCTGCTCCTCCTCTCTGCAGGAGTTTATAACACTGCTCCTCCTCTCTGCTCCTCCTCTCTGCTCCTCCTCTCTGCAGGAGTTTATAACACTGCTCCTCCTCTCTGCTCCTCCTCTCTGCAGGAGTTTATAACACTGCTCCTCCTCTCTGCTCCTCCTCTCTGCTCCTCCTCTCTGCAGCTGTTTATAACACTGCTCCTCCTCTCTGCTCCTCCTCACTGCTCCTCCTCTCTGCAGGAGTTTATAACACTGCTCCTCTCTCTGCAGGAGTTTATAACACTGCTCCTCCTCTCTGCTCCTCCTCTCTGCAGGAGTTTATAACTCTGCTCCTCCTCTCTGCAGGAGTTTATAACACTGCTCCTCCTCTCTGCTCCTCCTCTCTGCAGGAGTTTATAACACTGCTCCTCCTCTCTGCTCCTCCTCTCTGCAGGAGTTTATAACACTGCTCCTCCTCTCTGCTCCTCCTCTCTGCAGGAGTTTATAACACTGCTCCTCCTCTCTGCTCCTCCTCTCTGCAGGAGTTTATAACACTGCTCCTCCTCTCTGCTCCTCCTCTCTGCAGGAGTTTATAACACTGCTCCTCCTCTCTGCTCCTCCTCTCTGCAGGAGTTTATAACACTGCTCCTCCTCTCTGCTCCTCCTCTCTGCAGGAGTTTATAACACTGCTCCTCCTCTCTGCTCCTCCTCTCTGCTCCTCCTCTCTGCAGGAGTTTATAACACTGCTCCTCCTCTCTGCTCCTCCTCTCTGCTCCTCCTCTCTGCAGGAGTTTATAACACTGCTCCTCCTCTCTGCTCCTCCTCTCTGCAGGAGTTTATAACACTGCTCCTCCTCTCTGCTCCTCCTCTCTGCAGGAGTTTATAACACTGCTCCTCTCTCTGCAGGAGTTTATAACACTGCTCCTCCTCTCTGCTCCTCCTCTCTGCAGGAGTTTATAACTCTGCTCCTCCTCTCTGCTCCTCCTCTCTGCAGGAGTTTATAACACTGCTCCTCCTCTCTGCTCCTCCTCACTGCTCCTCTCTCTGCAGGAGTTTATAACACTGCTCCTCCTCTCTGCTCCTCCTCTCTGCAGGAGTTTATAACACTGCTCCTCCTCTCTGCTCCTCCTCTCTGCTCCTCCTCTCTGCAGGAGTTTATAACACTGCTCCTCCTCTCTGCTCCTCCTCACTGCTCCTCCTCTCTGCAGGAGTTTATAACACTGCTCCTCCTCTCTGCAGGAGTTTATAACACTGCTCCTCCTCTCTGCTCCTCCTCTCTGCTCCTCCTCTCTGCAGGAGTTTATAACTCTGCTCCTCCTCTCTGCAGGAGTTTATAACACTGCTCCTCCTCTCTGCTCCTCCTCTCTGCTCCTCCTCTCTGCAGGAGTTTATAACACTGCTCCTCCTCTCTGCTCCTCCTCTCTGCTCCTCCTCTCTGCAGGAGTTTATAACACTGCTCCTCCTCTCTGCTCCTCCTCTCTGCTCCTCCTCTCTGCAGGAGTTTATAACACTGCTCCTCCTCTCTGCTCCTCCTCTCTGCTCCTCCTCTCTGCAGGAGTTTATAACTCTGCTCCTCCTCTCTGCAGGAGTTTATAACACTGCTCCTCCTCTCTGCTCCTCCTCTCTGCTCCTCCTCTCTGCAGGAGTTTATAACACTGCTCCTCCTCTCTGCTCCTCCTCTCTGCTCCTCCTCTCTGCAGGAGTTTATAACACTGCTCCTCCTCTCTGCTCCTCCTCTCTGCTCCTCCTCTCTGCAGGAGTTTATAACACTGCTCCTCTCTCTGCAGGAGTTTATAACACTGCTCCTCCTCTCTGCTCCTCCTCTCTGCAGGAGTTTATAACACTGCTCCTCCTCTCTGCTCCTCCTCACTGCTCCTCCTCTCTGCAGGAGTTTATAACACTGCTCCTCCTCTCTGCTCCTCCTCTCTGCTCCTCCTCTCTGCAGGAGTTTATAACTCTGCTCCTCCTCTCTGCAGGAGTTTATAACACTGCTCCTCCTCTCTGCAGGAGTTTATAACACTGCTCCTCCTCTCTTCTCCTCATCTCTGCTCCTCCTCTCTGCAGGTGTTTATAACTCTGCTCCTCCTCTCTGCAGGAGTTTATAACACTGCTCCTCCTCTCTGCTCCTCCTCTCTGCTCCTCCTCTCTGCAGGAGTTTATAACACTGCTCCTCCTCTCTGCTCCTCCTCTCTGCTCCTCCTCTCTGCAGGAGTTTATAACACTGCTCCTCCTCTCTGCTCCTCCTCTCTGCTCCTCCTCTCTGCAGGAGTTTATAACACTGCTCCTCTCTCTGCAGGAGTTTATAACACTGCTCCTCCTCTCTGCTCCTCCTCTCTGCAGGAGTTTATAACACTGCTCCTCCTCTCTGCTCCTCCTCACTGCTCCTCCTCTCTGCAGGAGTTTATAACACTGCTCCTCCTCTCTGCTCCTCCTCTCTGCTCCTCCTCTCTGCAGGAGTTTATAACACTGCTCCTCTCTCTGCAGGAGTTTATAACACTGCTCCTCCTCTCTGCTCCTCCTCTCTGCTCCTCCTCTCTGCAGGAGTTTATAACACTGCTCCTCCTCTCTGCAGGAGTTTATAACACTGCTCCTCTCTCTGCAGGCAGCACATGAGGAACTGCACTCTGACAGGAAACCAGCTGTTCCAGGACATCCTGTCCTACAGCCTGCCTCTGATTGGCTGTTCAGAGAGCAGCTCAGACGATGACGTCAGTGTTGCCACAGGTGAGTCACAGGAAGTTTCCTGTCTGTGTGTTGGCAACACTTCAGCTGTGTCTGAGTCACCTACTCATTCCTGCTGCCTAGTCACTACACAGGGAGTCCAACATAGTGGACTATACAGGAGCTCATCAGCAGAAAGAAAAATGCACTTTCGGACACGTTGGCGCCGTTAATGATGTCACTGCTGTCGCGAAACATGAATTGAAACCTCCATGCGTTTATCCACAGTGCAATGCATGATGGTAAATATTGCTTGGTTAGTGTCCATTGGATGTTCACTACTTTTCGCATTGCATTGTGGGATAATTTGAGTCACTATAGGGTATAATATTTCCCACTAGACATTCAGACAGCATTACAAAATGGCGTAGTCACTATGTAGTGCACGATACAGGGAGTAGTGAGTGATTTCGGACACAGCCAAAGTGTTAAACTTACCCATGATGCTTTGCTCTGTTGTGTAGAAAAATACATGAAGAAGCTGTTCGGCACAAACAAAGACCGGATGGGAGTCGACCAGAAGGCCGTCCTGCTCGTCAGCAAGGTCAACGAGAGCAAACGACACGGTCAGTGAATCATCCTCATCATCATCACCTTCATCAGAGAAAGTATCTGCAGACATGTGAACTCTTCTTCTCCTCTTCTGCAGTCCCTCCGTACACCACCTGTAAGGACCTGAGGAAGTGGAGGCCGAAGCCTTCTCAGAGCAGCTCGACTCCCGAGGACGACAGTGAGGACGACACCGCGGCTGGAAACATGGCGTCTGGGCGACACGGTGAGTGAACATCCAGAGGCTCCATGATGTCATCTGGAGGGATCGATCAGCTCGACTGTTTAACGTGATCAGTTTCTGTTCTGAGAGAGTTCAGTCAGCACTGATCTGTGTGTCTCCTGCAGACAGCGGCTCCAGGACCAGCCTGTCTGCTCTGGATCTCTGTGTCACATCAGAGGACAAACGCTATTTTATCAGTGAGACGGACGACATATCAAACCTGGAGATGAGCGTCCTGGAGAGTCCTGGAAACACTCAGCTGTGGATCAAATTAGCCTTCAAATACCTGAATCAGAACGAGACGTGAGTCACCAAACTGCCTGCTGATGTCCTCGTATTCACCTCTCAGGTGACTGTCATGTTTCAGGTGATGTGTCTGTCTACAGTTCTGCAGCTGAGTGTCTGGAAGCCGCCTTGAACACGTTGTCTCGAGCTCTGGAGACAAATTGTGATAACCCGGAGGTGTGGAGCCACTACCTGTCTCTGTTCTCCAGACGAGGCAGCAGGGAGGAGGTCCAGGAGATGTGCGAGATGGCTGTGGAGCATGCGCCAGACTACAAAGTGTGGTGGAACGTAAGTTCCAGAGATTTCTGACCTGTGCAGTGTGCTCACCTGTCCGTCTCACTGAAGGGACAGTAACGCTGAGTGTGTTCTGGTACAGACCAGATGAACTGGACTGATGTGTGTCGCTGACTTTCTCTCTGCAGTATTTGAACCTGGAGAGCTCGTTCGAGGGGAAGGATTACGTGTGTGATCGTCTGCTGCAGTTTCTCCTCACTGAGACGTCTTCTGGAGTCTCAGACAAATTGTCCTTCCAGCTGATGGAGGCTCTTCTGTACAGAGTCCACCTGAACCTGTTCACAGGGCGCATGGAGAGCGCGCTGGCTATTCTTCAGGTGAAACACTGAGACAGAAGTGCACTTTTGTGTCTGAATCAGCTGAGACTCAGCTGAAAACACACTAATGTGACAGTGACGTAGCCTAAAGACCCAACAGATGCCAACAAGAAGTTATTTAGCCCCTCGACATTCAGATGTTTAATCTCAGCAGCTACAGTAAAGATTTCAGCTCTGAAAGGTTAAATAACATCTTTTTAAATCAGTTTGGATCTCTTTGATTACACACAGTAATCAATGAAAATGATGAATTGTGTGCAGAACGCCTTGAAATCGGCCCATGACAGGAGTATAGCGGAGCACCTGACAGCTAGTGACCGGGCGCTGCTCTGGCTCTGTTACATCCACCTGACGGAGTTCGACCGGCTGCCGTCTGTTCTGTACGACCCGGCAGAGTCCGGTCCGTCCAGACTGGTGAGCAGGAAGTCTTTCCTGCTGCCCTGGAGGAGCCGGCAGGATGTCAGCACGCCACCTGACATCCTCATCGCCCTGTTCCAAGGTACAGCCTCTCAACACGACTGCTCCTGTCTGCGATCAAGCTCCTCTGGGTGTCTCGGCTCGTTATTTGTTTCTTACGTTCTTGTAGATTTATACTTTCGTGTTTCACAGTGGAAGTCAAATGTCTTTGTTGTAGCTGATCATATGATATTAAAGTGTTTGTATCTTTGTGTCCCCTCTCAGATGCCGTCCATCAGTGCAGTAATGAGTCTATGTCTCAGCGTGAGAGGACGCTGGCCTGTCTGTCCCTTCACACCAACTTCATCCTCCTCCACACGCTGCTGGACAGGTGACACCTGCTGCTACTTTTTAACTTTTAAACATTGTGCAACATGTTTATTTCATTTGATTATAGAAATTTGGTGATGTCATTCACAGAGCCATTGTTTGCTGTGCTGTTATGACACTGGAGGACAGTGTGTCTGTGTGTGAATAACTGTCGCACTCAGACACAGTCTGAGCGCAGCACTGTGTTCAGGATGAGACAGTATCATGTAGCAGTGCTGGCCTGGTGTCTGTTGTCTCTCTACAGGTTTGATGAAGGCGTTGTCCTCTGCGAGTCTCTGCTGCAGTTCTGTCCTGAGTCCTGCACTCTGAGAGACGCTCTGGCTGAGCTCCACATCCGGAGAGGAGACGCAGATCAGGCGGTCAGAATGTGGCTCCACGCTCTGGTCGAGTGTCCCAACAATGCCGAGGTCTTCTATCACTCCTGCAAGTTTCTCATGAAGCAGGTGAGGAGAGGTCACGGCTGCTTTTTTTAATGAGTGTCGGGCGTGTCAGGTATTTGATGTTCTGTGCTGGTGTTTACAGGAGAAGTCGAGCGCCATCGTTCCTCTGTTCAGAGGATTCATCTTGAGTCTCTGTGAGGACCAGCAGTGTCACAAGAGACCTGTGGACGTCCTCAGGTACGGTGTGGGGGGGATTCTTCAGGTGTGTGTGTGTGTGTTTCTTCAGGTGAGTCTGACTATTCTTCTCTCCTCAGACACATCCTTGGTTTTCCCACTGAGGAGCTGCTGAGAGGTCCAATCATCAGAGAGCTTCAGGAGCAGCTCAGCCAGCAGCTGCCATACCTCCACCTCATCCACTGGTGTGTGTGTGTGTCTCTGTCTCTGTCTCTGTCTCTGTCTCTGTCTCTGTCTTCTGGGGAGAATAACTGTGTTGTTGTTGCTGCAGTCGCTGGCAGTGGCTGCACGGCTCTGTAGACGACACTGTGGACGCCTTTGAGAGAGCGCTGGGATCCAACATGCAGCAGGAAGAGCTCCACAGACTGTGGATGGAGTGAGTGTTTGTCCCTGCGGACGTCTGTCTGTTTGTCATGAAGCCTCACTGAGCTCTTCACAGGTTGAATGATTCTCATAAATCTTCTGTCAACATCAAACCTGCGTCAGCACCAGCTGATCTGAGACCTTTGTTACCTGAACACGTGAGAGTGATGCCATGTTTTCTATTGAGACAGACAACAGTGTGTGTATGTGTGGGTGTGTCCTTGTGTGTGTCCACAGTTACCTGCTGTTCAGCAGTAGTCAACAGGCCCGCGGTCTGCCCAACACTCAGTCCAAACTGTTCTCAGATCTGGTCCAACGTTGTCTGAGCACTGTCCCATCTCGATTGGAGGTTCCCTTCAACTCAGCAGAGTTCTGGAGCTGCTACACCTTCCACAACAAGGTGAGACTCACCTGAGAGAAGAGCCTTTCCACACCTGACGTCACTGTCCATGCTGAGTCATCAGGCCTATGTCACCAGACTCCATTAACAAATGTAGTGATTTTAAGAGTTGTTGAGTTAAAACAAATGTTATAACCATTGTGACACTTTCTCTCTGACAGATTCCTTCTTGTATTTCGGCATTAAATCAGAACCTGAAAGAAGAAACATGTTATTGATCTAAACATGTCACATGTTACAAAGACACTAAACAGGAACAATATAGGCGACTTCTTTGTCCCCGTGGAGAAAGTCACCAGACTCCCTTAACAAATGTGTCAGTTTAGTGGACAGATGTTGACGCTTGGTTCAAGCTCTGATTGCTGATTGGCTCTTTAGGTGGTGACTTTTTACCTCAGCTGTCTGCCGCAGTCCCAGCATGCACTGGTGCTGGAGAGACTGAGATACGCCATGCCCAACAACACAGAGCTGGGTCTGAGGTACACACACACACACACACACACACACAGTGCAGTGGTCTGTCAGCAGTAGACAGGCTGGTAGTTGACTGTCTCAGGACAGGTGCTGTGATGCTCGCTGCTCTCTCAGTTGCCCCGTTGATGCGCAGGTTGCTGCATCAGGAGTGGCAGGACGGAAACATGGAGCAGCTGAAGTTCCAGGCGAGGATGTTGAACAGTAACTTTCCAAAGTGTTTGGCCAACTGGAACATGTGAGTGCACAGAAACCCTGCGGACGTAATGAGGAGGACGAGTCTGATGATGATCTGTTTACTGTCAACCAATGAAAACCAACAACAAAGTCTCATCCTGTCTGTCACAGAGCAGGGAGGGCCAGTCTGGGGGGCGGGACCTTCTAGAGGTCACCAGGATAAATGCTGACTGGACCAAAACATTTCTGACATGAATTATTGTTTGTTTCTGTGTATTCTGCTAATCTTTGATTGTTTATGATGTCTGATGAATCATTATAGATTCATGACGAGGTTAGTGGCTGCTGCCACTCCAACACAAACTCTGCCTGTGAGGTGTTGTGATGGTGGCCAGCAGGGGCCAGCAGACAGGAAACCAGACAGTGTTGTTGGTTTGAGTGTCAACATGTGGTGTGTTGAATACAGCCGGATGAATGAAGCTGTGTTTGTGTCTTGGCAGAGCGATTGCTGTGGAGGAGGAGCTGAAGGAGCGATCAGAGGTGAGTCAGTGATGGAGGGAGGAAACTCGACAGGAAGTTCAGTCGCATAACCAGGTTCATTTCCTGTTTGTTCTTACTGAACCCGATTTCTACTTCTGCAGGTTTTTTGTGTTGGCTGCAGTCATGTTTCATGTTACTGACTGGACGCTCTGCCGTCTGCTGTTTCTCCTCCTCCCTCTTTTACTGTCTGTTGTTTCTGTTGTAGGTGCGACTTCTCTATCAGCAGGCCCTCCATCACCTCCCACTGTGTGCTGCCCTGTGGAAACATGTAAATCACCTCCTTCACTTCCTGCCTAACACTCAGGAGACACAACATACACACACAGTTTACACCGGCTCTCTTCAGGTGTGCCAGGCTCAGCTGTAGTGGACTCATGAAGGCTCTCCGTGTCTGCAGAGTGTTTGTTTCAGGCAGTAAAGTGTTGACTGTGAGGAGACACACTGCTTCAGTGCAGGAATCATGCACAGACACTTCAGCTCCACAGGTGGAGAGGGCGACAGTTTCACTGCGGGGGAGAGACGGCGCCTGTGTGATGGGCTCTGGTCCTCAGAGGTTTATAATCAGCTTGTGTTTTATTTGACATCATGATGTCAGAGGAGGAGGAAGTGAGTGATGACATCATCCATAGGAGACAAAGATACAGTGAGTATTATTGGAGCCTGTCTGAAGAGTTGACCTGCAGACGCTCGCTGCTGATTGGACTCAGAGTGACACTATGCGGACACGGAGCCTCTTGTTGATGAAGAAACACTGATGGCTATTTATTAGAGAATTATTGGATGTGTCAGCTGGTTTTATCCTGATACACACTTGAAGTGACCCAGTGTTTAAATCACAGCTGTGTTTGCGCGCGTACACACACACACACGCACACACGCACACACCCACACACACACACAGGTGTTGAGCTTCTGCCTCCCCCTCCTCACCCCTCTCTGTCCCCCTCCTCCCCCTGCAGCGGCTGCTGTTTGAGGCAGCAGAAGGAGGACAGACGGACAGACTGACGAGGCTGGTGGACAGATGTCGGCAGGTGGGCGTGAGTCTCAGTGAGTGATCAGACAGAAGACCAGTGAGGGACGCCGTCAGCTGCTCAATAAACTCAAATCAATGAATCAGTCGATCGATCAGCTGTAGTGACTGAGTGAGATCAGACAGATGAGACGAGGTAAGACAGACGTCCCCCTCCTCCCCTCACCTCCCTGCTTCACTTAACTCATCACGTACGTAAGTATCGAGCTGCTACTGCTGCTGACGCTCAGTGTTCCTTTGATTCATGTCCTCCTTTTTGTTTCTGTCACTTTATTTTGGTTCCATTTCCTTCCTGTTTGTTTTACTTCCCTGAGGGGGGGAGGGGTGTGTGGGACGGACGTGACATCACTGTGGTGTTTGACCCCGTGTCTTTTAAAGGATGTCTTTTCTTTGCCTCCGGTGGAACAACAAGACTTTACTTTTGTAAAAGTGATCAAAGAGAAACTTTTTTTGAATATTGATCGGGTCTGAATGTGAGCGAGAGAGAGTGAGAGACTGATCCTCGTCCGTCCGGACTCGTCGGACTTGCGACCCGCTCTCATGTGCAATCTGTCCTTTTTCTTTTTGTCAACATGATTAAAGAGTATTGGAGAGGAGAGGAGAGCCGGCATTCACTGTTGTTTTTTATCTGTTCCATTTAAATGTTATTAAATTATTTTCTAAAGAGAAAAAGACGAAACGTCTCCAGAGTTTTCATTGTGTCACCAGAGTCTCAATCTGTTGCTTCAGCGTCAAGAAATATAAGAAAACACCAAATCACAGGTTTAGTGAGACAAACGACATCATTGATCAATTAAAAGTGATGTTCTTCATCAAACTGATTGTTCTGTCCAGTTAAATTAACAGGAACAAAAACTCCTTCAGATCCTGAAACCATTCTCACATGCAGCACTGCAAACTGGCCTCAGATCAGAGTTTAGCTCCTTAATAGTTTAAAATGAAATCACCAGTTCACGGAGGACAATTAAAGATTAGAGGATTGTCGTTGGTTTGCTGCGGAAATGAATTTTGTATTTAATACAAGATGAAACATGTTGATCATCAGATGAAAAATCAAACAACATAAAGTAATGGATAAATAATTCTTATTGATTATTGTAAAAGCAAAATAAATCTACAGAAAGTTTTGTACGGTGGCTGATGGAGTCCAAAAACTACAAGTTGAGGCACGTAAACATGATGATGAGGTCACAGAGGATGACATCATCACAGCTTACTGTTGCTGTGTCTCAGTTCAAGTCTGGATCCTTCAGAGGAGCATTTGAAGGCCAATTACGTCACAACGCCGCGTGAAGTCTGTCCCAGTCTGAAGGCTCCTCCAGATGCTCCTTCTCCCTGTTTCTGGAGGATGCACCGCTACGATCCTTCATGGTCTCACATCTCTCAAGATTCTTTGTGTGCCCAAAAAAGAAAGAGAGTAAATGGTGACATCGCGTGGTGTAGATCGTCACTCTCGCGGGCCTGGGTGGCAGAAATCATGACGTGAGGGTAAAACATCTGATGACGCAACCAGGAAATGCTCCAAAATCTAGACCGTCACATTTAACAACGGCTGACCAGGTTAACAAGGTCTCTGAAGGACTCGCCTTCACAGACCACAGAGGCCGAGTCCTTCAGAGGACACAGACCCTGAACTGAGACTCAGCCTGTATATACACATTGTAGTTCAGAATATAGATATAGATCATATAGAGAAGCAGGTGTGAGTCACAGGGTTTAATGGACAACACCACTCTATTAAAGCTGCATGTAATCTGATTACCTGCCTCCTGTGACCTGTGTCTCTGACGACTCGATGCACTGGTCTGTTCCCTTCATGTTGTCGCATCTCTCTGAAGGGCGAATCAAAGATTTGGCTGTTCAGTGGCTCTGTTGCATCGTGGGTAATGACATGGTCAGGTTTTGAAAGGAAGAAGAATGTGTGGATTAAAGAGGGTGATGCCTAGTTACTAGTAAGCAGTAACTAAAGGTATCAGATACATGTAGTGGAGTGGAAGGGTAAAGTAACAGAAACTGGAAATACTCAAGTAAAATACTGGAACAGTATGTAAGTAGAGTAATTAAATAAATGTACATAGTTACATTCCATCAGTGGGAATCAAGCGCAGGACCACCGTCGCCATGACAACGACATGACAACTTCAGAAACTCCAGATCAGCTTTTCTGCTGACAAAACCTTCAGACACACACACATACACACATGCTGTGTCCCACTTCAGGGTCTGCACACTTCGAGTGCGCATTTGAAGAGCAATTACATCACAACGCCGGGCGAACGGTGTCCCAATTCAAAGTGTTCTCATAATGCACCCCACAAATGTGCCTTCTTTTACCTGTTTTTGCAGCGTGCACTGCTACCACACTTCATGGTCTCACATATCCCAAGATTCATCACGTGCCTGAAGAGAAGAAATAAATAAATAAATAAATAAATGACCTGATGTGGTGCAGATCTCACATTTAAATGTAAGTATTGGCTCTATACTTGGCTTTTACTCATTCGAACTTCCAACGCCAGATATGTTAAACATCAAGGGATATTAAAACCTCAAAATGTCAAATAAAATATGTTGGTATTGCTCAGCTTTCAAACATTAGACGTTCAGACTTATATTGTATTGTGACTGTGGAGATGTTATAGAGTCGTTTTACTTCATGTACATAAATGAACCAAGATGAACAGATTCAGATCAGGCTGTGATCCGTGTAAAGTCTAGTTAAACGTTTGAATAAAGCACTAAGTTTATCCTCATGATGATTATATTTTTTTGCTGTATTAGAACTCTTTTGTCTGTTGATGTAACACGAAACATCTTTTACATTTCAGTGTGTTTTAGGGAGCAAACAGAGTTTCATCACTGTCCGAGGTCAGAACAACATTTGTTCACAGGGCGAAACATTCCGAGGCTGGATTTATATTTATAATATAAAATGATAAATAATAAATAGCCGATTTGTCAGTGCTGTCACTTTTGCAAGTCACTTTTTGTAAATCTTTGCATCTCTGTGTTAATGTGATCTTGTGTTGAACTTTTCTCTTGCCTCGAGGAGGGAAGAGGACACGAGGCTGCAGAGAGGATGGAGAGGCTCTTCTCTGCTCCACAGGACAATCCTGACATTATAGCTGTTGTTATTTAGTTAATTTATGAGTTCTTTTTAAATTATTTGTTCATAATTGTTCATTTTATATAATTCATGAAATAAAATATTGTTCTATCGTTACACGTTGTCTATTCCATTCAGTATTTACAGTTTAAGTGCAATGTAGAACAGCAAACAGCATCAAGAGCTACTTTTCAGGGACAACATGAGATTGAATGTTTTCTTTTATACATTTACAACTATTGACAAAATTACAGCATAAATAACTATTTACAGATTATTATTAACTATTAACAAAAACTATTATTATTAAAAACAATCTCAAAACAGTTACAGATGATGGACAGTAGCAGACTGAGCAGGAGTCCCTGCAGTGCTGCTGGGCTGGATGGTGTCAGTGGGACATCATCTGGGTCGGTACTCAGGGTATCTGGGGGTCCAGTCTCCTCTGTCCACCACATCGTCCATCAACTGGGTCTGCAGTTCTGACTCCATCCACAGCCGCCATGTCACTGAGAATGTCTTAAGAAAGAGGCAAGAATTATAATTTCATAATAATAATACGCATCATTATTATTATTATTATTATTATTATTATTATTATTATTATTATTATTATTATTATTATGCCTAATAATAATAATAATAATAATAATAATAATAATAATAATCATTATTATTAATAATAATCATTATTATTAATCATTACAACAAACAATCCTATCTACCAAACAGGAATAAATAGGAATAACGCCTTTAAAATTAAGATAAAGGCGCACCGAAGTACACTCATTCGGTGGGTCCTTGAAGTATGCAGACCCTGAATTGGGGCACAGCAACAGTCATAAAGCTCTTCCCCTCTGTTGAGTTCAGGAAACATCCTCTTCCTCTGTGATGACATGTCCTCAACCAATCAAAGAGCAGAACCTTGGACACATGCCCAGCTCCTGACCTCTGACCCCTGAGAGGACAGATGAATGTCCTGACTGGAGGAGGAGGAGGTGCAGGAGGAGGAGGAGCAGGAGGAGGAGGAAACCAACAATGTGATAACTTCATCATGTTGCATTCGAGGGTTAAACAGCATGACTTCCTGTTGAGGGTGGAGCTTCCTTCTTAACAACAGAGGTTAAACACACAAGTGTGACATCACACGCACGCACGCACACGCTCACATGCACACACACACTGCTGGAGTATTGAAGCCAAAAAAACTAAATCTGCAGTTCTTCTAATGACCAATTGAGGCTCCAACACCAATGACTTTATTGAGTCACACACACACACACAGGCCTGTCAGAGGTGTGTGAAGGTCGATGCTGTAGTGTGTGATGGCTGCAGTCAGGATGTGGAGGGTGGAGATGTTCCTCCCGACAGAACAGGATGTCGGCGGGGGGGGGTTGCGGGGGTGGCAGGATGTAGAAGCTGCACCAACAGATCCTCCATCACAAGTTTGAATGAATCTTTAATGAAACAGCTGAAGAGGCTGCAGCACCCCCTACAGACTGAAATCTAAATCAGGATCATCAATTATCTGAGAGGGTTAGGGTCAGAAGAGTTTCACCTCTTAGCAGAGACCAGAGACCTGCAGGTGAGGTGAAACATTTAGGTGTGAATGTGTGTTTGTGATAGTTACATTTACATTTAGAGCACTTTTGTCCAAAGCAACAGTAATTCATTCAGACATTCACACACGCAAGGTGCCAACCAGCTCATCAGGAGCAGTTTGGGGTTCAGTATCTTGTAGTCCAGGGGAATCAAACCAGCAACCTGCTGCTAGCTTAGTATTAGCCTGCAACATTACTTCCAGACTCTCTTGAAGAAAATCAGCTGACTGGTACCAGAAGGAACTCTTACAGTGTTAGACATGTTGGCTTATTTTCAGATTTTCATTGATTTGTTTGTTTATTCACAGAATATCTGTTTTTGTTGTTTGTTAATGTTTGCTGGTATTTCTTGTTGTTTGCTGTTATTTGTTATTGTTAGCTGTTGTTATTGTTTTCTGTTGTTGGTTATTGTTTGCTATTGTTTGTTGTTATGTGTTATTGTTTGCTGTTGTTTGCTGTTTGTTGTTATTTGCTGTTGTGTGTTATTGTTTGCTGTATTTTGATGTTGTTGTTTGCTGTTGTTTGTTATTGTTTGCTGGTGTTTGTTGTAGTTTGCTGTTGTTTGATATTCTTTGTTGTTGTTGTTTGCTGTTGTTTGTTATTGTTTGCTGGTGTTGTTTGTTGTTTGCTAATATTTGATATTCTTTGTTGTTGTTTGCTGTTGTTTGTTATTGTTTGCTGTTGTTTGTTATTGTTTGCTGGTGTTTGTTGTTGTTTGCTATTGTTTGCTGTTTGTCATTGTTTGTTATGTTTGCTGGTGTTTGTTATTGTTTGCTGTATTTTGATGTTGTTGTTTGCTGGTGTTTGTTGTAGTTTGCTGTTGTTTGATATTCTTTGTTGTTGTTTGCTGTTGTTTGCTGTTGTTTGTTGTTGTTTGCTGTTGTTTGTTATTGTTTGCTGTTTGTTGTTGCTTGTTATTATTGCTTGATATTCTTTGTTGTTGTTGTTGTTTGCTGTTGTTTGTTAGTGTTTGCTGGTGTTGTTGTTTGTTAATGTTTGGTATTCTTTGTTGTTGTTTGCTGTTGTTTGTTATTGTTTGCTGTTGTTTGCTGGTGTTTGTTGTTGTTTGCTGTTTGTTGTAGTTTGCTGTTGTTTGTTATTGTTTGCTGTTGTTTGCTGTATTTTGATGTTGTTTGTTATGTTTGCTGGTGTTTGTTATTGTTTGCTGTTGTTTGTTGTTGTCTGCTGTTGTTTGTTATTGTTTGCTATTGTTTGTTGTTATTTGTTATTGTTTGTTGTTGTTTGCTGTTTGTTGTTGTTTGTTATGTTTGCTGGTGTTTGTTATTGTTTGCTGTATTTTGATGTTGTTGTTTGCTGTTGTTTGTTGTAGTTTGCTGTTGTTTGATATTCTTTGTTGTTGTTGTTTGCTGTCGTTTGTTATTGTTGTTTGATATTATTTGTTGTTGTTGTCTGCTGTTGCTGGTTATTGTTTGCTGGTGTTGTTTGTTGTTGTTTGCTATTGTTTGATATTCTTTGTTGTTGTTTGCTGTTTGTTGTTATTTGTTGTTGTTTGTTATGTTTGCTGGTGTTTGTTATTGTTTGCTGTATTTTAATGTTGTTGTTTGCTGTTGTTTGTTGTAGTTTGCTGTTGTTTGATATTCTTTGTTGTTGTTGTTTGCTGTTGTTTGTTATTGTTGTTTGATATTCTTTGTTGTTGTTGTTTGCTGTTGTTTGTTATTGTTTGCTGGTGTTGTTTGTTGTTGTTTGCTATTGTTTGCTATTTTTTGTTGTTGTTTGCTGTTGTTTGTTGTTGTTTGCTGTTTGTTGTTGTTGTTTGTTATGTTTGCTGGTGTTTGTTATTGTTTGCTGTATTTTACTGTTGTTGTTTGCTGTTGTTTGTTATTCTTTGCTGTATTTTGATGTTGTTGTTTGCTGTTGTTTGTTATTCTTTGCTGGTTTTTGTTGTAGTTTGCTGTTGTTTGATATTCTTTGTTGTTTTTTGCTTTTGTTTGCTAACCCTGTTGTCACTCACCTTTGTTTTTTTTTGCTTTTGCTGCGTATTATTTGAGCGCTTGTTATGAAACATATTTTTAAAGAGCTCTGCGGCGTTGATCTGTTCTGATACACATGTGATGCCGACGACGGCTGAAAACAAACATTTTTTTGTTTTTTGTTGTTTGCTGTTGTTTGTTGTTGTTAGCTGTTGTTTGTTGTTGTTTGCTGTTGTTTGTTATTGTTTGCTGTTTGTTGTTGTTTGTTATTATTGTTTGATATTCTTTGTTGTTGTTGTTTGCTGTTGTTTGTTATTGTTTGCTGGTGTTGTTGTTTGTTAATGTTTGATATTCTTTGTTGTTGTTTGCTGTTGTTTGTTATTGTTTGCTGGTGTTTGTTGTTGTTTGCTGTTGTTTGTTATTGTTTGCTGTTTGTTGTTGTTTGTTATGTTTGCTGGTGTTTGTTGTAGTTTGCTGTTGTTTGATATTCTTTGTTGTTGTTTGCTGTTGTTTGTTGTTGTTTGCTGTTGTTTGCTGTTGTTTGCTGGTGTTTGTTGTTGTCTGCTGTTGTTTGTTATTGTTTGCTATTATTTGTTGTTATTTGTTATTGTTTGTTGTTGTTTGCTGTTTGTTGTTGTTTGTTATGTTTGCTGGTGTTTGTTATTGTTTGCTGTATTTTGATGTTGTTGTTTGCTGTTGTTTGTTGTAGTTTGCTGTTGTTTGATATTCGTTGTTGTTGTAGTTTGCTGTTGTTTGATATTCTTTGTTGTTGTTGTTTGCTATTGTTTGATATTCTTTGTTGTTGTTTGCAGTTGTTTGTCGTTGTTTGTTATTGTTTGCTGGTGTTTGCTGTTGTTTGTTGTTTGCTATTGTTTGCTGTTCTTCGTTGTTGTTTGCTATTGCTTGATATCCTTTGTTGTTGTTTGTTGTTGTTTGCTGTTGTTTGATATCCTTTGCTGTTGTTTGATATTGTTTGTTGTTGTCTGCTGTTGTTTGATATCCTTTGTTGTTGTTGTTTTTTGTTGTTTGCTGTTGTTTGATATTCTTTGTTATTGTTTGCTGTTGGTTGATATTCTTTGTTGTTTTTTGCTTTTGTTTGCTAACCCTGTTGTCACCCACCTTTGTTTGTTTTTTTTGCTTTTGCTGCGTATTATTTGAGCGCTTGTTATGAAACATATTTTTAAAGAGCTCTGCGGCGTTGATCTGTTCTGATACACATGTGATGCCGACGACAGCTGAAAACAAACTTTTTTTGTCGGTTTGGAGGACAGAGACTCGTCTCGTCGGAAAGAAAACACGTTCAACACTCAGGATGGTGAAAGACCAAAGACCGAACTTTACTTTGGGTGAACTGCTCCTTTAAAGATGAAGGCAGACAGGATGGAGATGGTCGGCCATATTTGTTCTGCCTCATGGAAGTAAAATCACTGTTCACACGTAAAAGCACGGTTGGATAAAATGAGCGTATAACTGAATGTGTTGACATCTCATGTGACCTGAGACTGAACATACAGGACCTGACTCCTCCTCCTGCCTCTGTGTGATTATTATCATTATTATGGTCATTATGATTATTATGATTATGAGAGTTTGACATGTATGTGAGCTGCTGTGCTTCGGGTTCATCAGGGCTGTGAACATGTGAACGATGGACTCTGGTATTTCCGTCAGACTCCTTGGCTGTGAAAGGTCCACAACAATTGAATAGAAGGAAACGCTGCTCGCTGACTCTTTCCTCCCCACAAACACTCACTTCCCTTTAGCTCTTCATTCTGCTCATCTGAGGCTGCAGGACGCACAGAAACATGGACGCTCCGACGCCACTGCTCTTCATGCTCGTCACATTCAGCTGTGTGTGTGAGTACTGATGATGAAGATGTTCTGTGTGTGTGTGTGTGTGTGTGAGAGAGAGAGAGAGAGAGAGAGAGAGAGAGATCAAACTACTAACAAAAGGTTTTTAGTTCAGATCAGATTACAGTATAAATACTCAAATACTCACTGGGTACATGAAACAGTGTCTTATATTCAAAGGAGATAACTTAGTCAGAAAGTAGTTAGAAATCAGAAGTATTCAGATTGCAGTAAACTTATTTCTTGTTCAGATCAGAAATGTGTGTGTCATTAATGACAGGAAGTACATTTACTTCTTCTAAAAGTATAAAAGGTACTTTCATTAAAATATACTTTAGTACAAAAGCAAAAGTACTCGTGATGCAGAGCTGCTCATTGGCTGTATGAACTGCTGGAGGTAACACATCATCACTTATCAGCTGATTATATTCATAATCTGTCAAGTAACTAAAAGTTATCAAACATCTTTAGTTAGTCTGAGATGTTGAGCAAAAGAAGTGTGAAGCTGAAAAAATGAAAATATTCAGTGCAGTGAATCAAAATGTACTTCATAATAATAATAATAATAGTAATAAATCTTATTTCTACACGACTGATCATAAAAACGGAGCTGTTCACTCAGTAAGCAGATTTCTAAAGTTCAGATCACCATGTTCTGTAAGATCATCACGTTCTATAAGATCATCACATGGAAAGTATTGATCCTGTTTGAACTGTGTCGTGAATCATACACACTTGTAGAGCTGCTCCTGGATATCAGCAGCGCACAGAACTGAATCAGAACCAGCTCTCCTCTCACAGAACTGGAGCTGTCAGCGAGAGCAGATTCATTGTGATGTTCATCTTGTTCACGACCTTTTCTGACCCACTTGGCTCCATGTTGGTTCTGGTGCCATGTTGATGAGACAGTATAATTCACTGAGCTTTAACACAAAACTACATGAGGTTTGACTTTAATGACAACAAACTGACAAACAACATGTGTGAAATTCTGACCCAGTTCAGACCAGATCAATACTTATTACTACTATACTTTATTAATACTGGCAGACAAAGGTTTGATCAATAAGGTCCTGTGAGGGTGTTACGACCAGGGTCGAGGGGAAATGTCCAACATGAAAATGAGACTCCCCTCTTCCTGTCCCCTGAGCGCCACCAACAGTGAAGCCTTTTAAATGGCTTTATTCAAAACACATATTGTACACAATCAAACATGCTGGCAGTCTGGCTGACAGAAGAGAGCCCCCAGGAACTGGGAGGAGCCGGCCCTTAAACTCCTGGCTACAAGGCGGGAATCAATCAGCTCCCTTGACAACCTGCAATCACTCAAACACACCCGCAACCAATCACACACACTCACACTCAGGTAAAACAGGGTTATTCAAGGAAAGACTAGCGCACACAGAAATGTTTATATGACCTCAGGGGTTGTAACAGAGGGGAACCTTCAGATCTCTACAGACCTGTCTCTGAAGGTTCTTTACCATGGACCTATAGGACGGACCGCGGGGCTATAGGATGGACCGCGGGGCTATAGGAAGGACCGTGGACCTATAGGATGGACCGCAGGTCTATAGGATGGACTGTGGGGCTATAGGACAGACCACGGGGCTATAGGATGGACCGTGGGGCTATAGGAAGGACCGTGGACCTATAGGATGGACCGCGGGGCTATAGGAAGGACCGTGGACCTATAGGATGGACCGCAGGTCTATAGGATGGACTGTGGGGCTATAGGACAGACCACGGGGCTATAGGATGGACCGTGGGGCTATAGGATGGACCGCAGGTCTATAGGATGGACCACAGGTCTATAGGATGGACTGTGGGGCTATAGGATGGACCACAGGTCTATAGGATGGACCGTGGGGCTATAGGATGGACCGTGGACCTATAGGACGGACCACGGGGCCTTGTTAAATATTATTTAATTTGGCGGGACCTTACCTGAACACATCACTGGTTGAATTATAAATGGCCTGGGTGAATACATGTCTCTGATTGGCTTGTGGCTGTCTATTAATTTGATGTCTGGACACATCTGGAGCTTAAGTAGTTCTGGTCGAAGTGCCTGTTTACAGTTGTAAATCAATACGCTGTGGTCTTCAGTGAACAGCACAGGGTGACATCACTGTGTGTAACCTGAGTGGCCAGGACAAGTAATGGATTGCTCATAAACAGGTGAGTAAACTGGAAGGTTGAACCTCAGTGTGTTGGACTTAATGGTTCTTTTTGATATGATTATATATAAACATAATTATGATTTAATGTGGATCAGATGTTCAGGAAGTTAATGAAATCCTCAGAATATAGTGAAGGCTGATACAGTACACAGTCATACAACATCACAGTGGTGTATTATAATATTTAATATATATCATGATATAGAATAATGAATACAAAGAGGAGATGATGTGAATGTAAAACTCTAACCCTGACGTCATGACTGTATCCTCATGAAGACGCCTTCAGTGTAAGTCAATGATGTTTTATATTCAGAACACCTGTAGTTTCTGTCTATGATGTCATCCTCTCTGTCTCCTGTGTCCTCAGCTGGTTTCCTTGTCACGTTGACCCCACATGGGTTGTGTCTGTCAACACAAAGTCAGCTGGTTATCCTGGGACACTGTGATGTCACTAACCCTGCCCAACAGTGGGCGTGGCTGGGTGGTACCAGGTTGCTCCACACTCAGTCGTCCAGGTGTCTGTGGGTGGACCCCAGCCCCCACCTGCCGGTCCACGTCCGCCTTGCCAAGCTGAGCGCGTGCAGGAAGGCGCCGGCGTGGAACTGCCACAACACAGAGGGAGCCCTCGGATTGGCCGAGACACACCTGTACCTGAGGAAACTGGGAACACGGCTGGTGATTGGAGAACACATGAAGATGTCAGAGTGGAGGAAATACGACATTGACTCAGGAGGGAAGACACTGATGACACCACTGTGCACCGAAACAGGTGAGAGGAAACACACACACACACACACACACACACACACACACACACACACACACACACGCTTGTCTGAACACCTGGGACTGATGCACCTGTAGCCACATCCAACTGTGTCATCACTGTGATGTGATTAATGTAAGTTTAATTACCTGATGACTCACATGAGGACAGTTTGGATCCACGGACATCGTTGTTGACTTAATCACGTTCAAATCGTTCTGAGTTTGAACATTGTTAACTTGATTAATAACTGACTTCATCACACTGTCTGCTCATGATGACATCATTACGTCATGGAGGTGCAGTGAAGTGATGACTGGTTGATCTCTATGACAGTTTTAATCAGTAGTCGTAGTTTATCCACTCAAAGCCTTTTAGACCGAACACATTTATGTGAAACATTTTATGATAATCAATGAAATGATGTCACAATAAGTCAAAATAGTCACTCCCAGTATGACCGAAGGCTAGTCACGCTCAACCCTGCACTGCAAAAAATCCTAATAAATCCTGACATAGAATACAGAACTGCACCTAAAAAGTGTAGGCGACCCTTGGTCTCCAAGCAGTTAGGCCAAATCTTGGAAAACTGAGCAGAAATAAAGGGAAGACGCAAGCAAAGTTTACTGACTTCAGGGTGCAAAGCATGGAAAATCAAGCTAGCAAAGAGGCTAACGTTAGCACGGAGCTAAAGCAGAGATACTGGCGGCAATACACAGCTTGAAGTCCGAGTCCTCAACCAGACATGATGGGATCCTGCGTGCTGTTGAAGAAAACAGAAAAGAACTGGTGGAGTGCACCGAAAGGAGGACGAACACACTGAACTACAAGAAACGGTTAAAGCACTGCAGACAAGACACAAAGTTTGGAGGATTGGAGCCTGGGCCTCAGACACAGCATGAAACCTCCGCCAAACTGGTGATAACTTACAGAGAACAAACACGCATATTTAACACTCTGACGGAAGTGCAACACTTCATAAGCAAGGTGAAAGAAGAAGCAGCAGTAAATGTTGACGCCTGAGAGAGAGCGAGCAACAGGACCGTCTGCTACATGTTTGTGTTAACCTGCACATGTGAGGTTGATCGTACGGTCAGAGGGATTGTGCAACAACAGACTGTGCAACTGTAGAATTTGTGGTGCTTAAACCAATGAAACGGGAATCAACGAAGCGTAAAAAAATCCTCTGTGTTTTTTTTCCCTTAAAGTAAAATATTCTCTCTTAACATGCTAAAGTTAAAGGCATCAGTGTATCAGTATTGTGTTTGCACACAACTCGCTCCAGTCAGGGATGTTTGTCGTTACATGAAGGAGCATAGAAACACTGTTTAGCCCTGAAAAAGCAGGAGACTAAAGGGGGTACACACAGAAGGATTTTATGAATCTTAAGAGATATTTTATCTGTAGAGCTCCCACACATGAAGATTAAAAAATCAGCTTTATCGTACTGTGTGTGGTGTGCTCCGATATTCTCAGCACAGGACACCACACACATAAAGATTATCTGTCTTACGGCCGAACTAGAATCTCGTCCTCTGAGCCAGAAATATCGCGTGATCAAACGTGACCTACAGTAACCAATGGCAACAACCCCAGTGTCACCGAGCTCTTCATAAACGGAAAAGAGCTTAGACTGTATATAATAAGAGAGTAAATAAACATTTTAAAACATGAAAGACATTGAAGACATAGAAGAGGGAATGTGAGCTTTTCTGAAAACACACAATACTTGCATTAACCACCAGTATGACGATTGACTGTAGTGCATAACAGTTAATGGTAGCGCTGACGCTAAACCCATTAAAAACATTAAAATGGCAAATTCAAACACCCCCATAGGAAAAGTTAGATTTTGCCTCTGTTTTTATTTATGTCCGCTTCCATGTTCCTTAGTCAGCTGGTTGGCTACGTTCCCTTTCACGTCACATGAGTAGTGACTCAGGAGTCGTCGGCTTTCCCCACACATATTAAGATTTGTTGTTGTAAATATTGAACAAAATTAACATTTATGATTGTCGGCTGCAACCTATTTCTGAGCAAATTATTGGGACAGATTGACTCTTAACGCACCACAGACCACAGGATTATCGCATAGGATCTTCTTATAAGACAGAAGATAATCTTCTGTGGCCAGGAAGGAGTCAAATCTGAGCGAAATCAGCCCGATTATCGTTATGTGTGTACCCCCCTTAAGTTTGAACGTTTCTCATTTAACTGCTGCAGATGTAGGATGGTTTGCACACTAAGACAGTCTGTGTGATAATACAGTAAAGATACTATCATGTCTGTTATTGTAATGGAATTCCACTCAAACATTGCCCCCTATATTATTTTTCACTCTTCAGTAATTTTTGTACGTAAAACAAAACGACTTTTTTAAGTAAATGTTGGTAAATTAAAAGCTGCAACAATGTCAGTATTTTAACTTGCAATTTCTGAGCTTGCACTTATATACCACTTTTTCCAGGAGTAACTATTTTGATAGAAGTAAAACGAGCAGATTAGCAAGGGCACATTACACCTAATTATCTTTTTTTATTTTTGTTTTAGAGTGGACTGATCCAGGATCTGTTCGCAACAGTAGCCGGAAGCAAATCTAGGGGAGCATCCCATTTAGTTGGGAGAATGGAGTTATTTTTTTTCTACTGTTCAGTGTGTCCAATGAATGTTATAAGGTTTAAATGTGTTAATCCTCTCTGATATGTCATTTTCATTACCTCATGGAATATTATTTGGAACGTCTCAAAAAATAGAACTTGCTTCCTCCTGGAATTGCAGAGGTTTACAAAAAGCAAAGAAAAGCAAATGAACCAGGTTATAAATAAGTTGAAAGACATCAAATCAAATATGTTTTTATCTGCAGGAAACACTGTAAGAATTAGAAGGAGGTGGCAGGAGAGCATCTGTGCAGCATCATTTACAACACAGGCAAGGGAGTTAAAACACTAATGCACCAATCAGTGCCCTCTCAGGTTTCTAATGTAACCGAGGATACATTTGGTAGATATTTGATCATCCAGGGATCTGTTCTCATTAAACATGAATTTGGTGAATATATATACAGCCCCAGTACAGATGAACCCAGCTTTTTTACAAATGTATTTCTCACACTTGCATCCCTCCCAGGAGAGTATGGAACTGCTGGGGACTGGAACTGTACACCACATCCAGTCAGGGACAGATCTACAGGTATTGATCAATCTCATAATAGAAGTAGAACAACCATTGATTGTTTCATTAGGAGTTAAATCTGTTAGACATCTGGAGACACTTGAAACCTAATGATGATGCCCACTCCTGTCAGTCAAGTACTTATCAGACACACTCATGGATAGATTACTTTTTAATCTCTGCATCTAGATAGGATCGTTCCTACAGCAGTATATTAACATTGGACCATGGACTGTGCTGTATGATGTACACAGATGGACCCTTATTAGAGATCCACCGAGATGGACACAAACAACAGCATGTGTCAAATGGGATGTTTTTAAACCCTTCTTGAGGGGACATGTAATAAATTACAGTTCATCCTAATCAGTAACAATAGATGTGAAAATACGAGACGTATAAGTTTACTCAGTTCTGACCTCAGTATTCTGTGTAAAGTCTTAGCAAGACAGCTACAAGT
Source organism: Acanthopagrus latus (assembly GCF_904848185.1). Taxonomy (NCBI): domain Eukaryota; kingdom Metazoa; phylum Chordata; class Actinopteri; order Spariformes; family Sparidae; genus Acanthopagrus; species Acanthopagrus latus. The sequence goes on along the minus strand of NC_051046.1, from coordinate 176,869 downwards.
ATCATTACTTAATGTAATACACAGAGATCAGAATGGGTTTATCATTGGTCACCAAGGGTTCCCCAATGTTAGAAGGGTCCTTGATATTATTCAAAGCTTGGAGGACACTTCAGATATGGCCCTCCTTTGTCAAGGTTGAATGGCCCTACCTTTTTAATACTTTGGAATGATTTGGATTTGGGAACAAATTTATAAAGTGGGTTCAACTTCAACTTCAAAATTAGTCCAATGGCGACATGTAAAATCTGCAATATGACCGTTTCGCGGGTTGGGGGGATAACAAAAGAGCTACATTAATACTACACATTTGATACGGCAAATAAAAAACAAACACTCAAAGAATACAGCGAGTTCACTCAAGCATTACAGGCAAAGACACCGAAGCAACAAACTCTCGCGGATACTTTCAAAAGGAAAGAAAAATGTCCTCAAGACAGTGACATGGCCACAAATCTTACAGAGAGGGTAACTGAATTAATCTCTCTGGATAACCAGCTCATCTCTGTGGTAGAGGATAAGGTTTATTCGTCACCTGGAGTTTTTGAATCCCAGGTTTGCCCTGCCATCTTTGCATTACATCACATTGACTCCACTCTCGAGTTAGTGTCATATGTGCACCAGTTTGGTGGCTCTCATACAGCAGAGCATGTAAAACAGACAGTCGGGGTGCTGTTTAGCTCAGTGGGTAGAGCAGCCATCCCGTGTGCAGAGGCTTTGTCCTCACTGCAGCAGACCTGAGTTTGACTCCCAGCTCGGGTCCCTTTGCTGCGTGTCACTCTCTCTCATCCTGTTTCCTGTCAAAAGGCTTCAGCTATCCTATCAATAAAAACCAAAAGGCCAAACAAAAAACCAGACATTCAAGGAGATGCTGAACACTATGAAATAGACAAGCAGCGCATCCACGTCATTTTACGTGACAACATGAGGAATTTGTAAAAGCAGTGGATGATATGGAGGCAGCATCTGCAGAGTAAGAAAGAGTCGTATGAAAGTATTTACTTTGTTTCAACTATTTAGGAATGCAAGTACTTTTTTTTCTTAATGCAGCTGTATTATCCAGGAAATTATGAGTATCGGATCGGGACTCGGTAACGGCAGATACTGATTATTAGGACTTGGATGGGGGTAAATAAAACCTGATGGGGACATCCCCACTATTTACATTGTAGATCCTCACTGAAGGCATCAAATCTATGAATGAACACATGAAATTTTGTAGTAAACAAAAAAGTGTGAAATAACTCTGGACATGTTTTATATTTTAGATTCTTTAAAATAGCCCCCCTTTGCATTGATTACTGCTTTGCTCACTCTTGGCATTCTCTCGATGAGCCTCATGAGGTCGTCACCTGAAATGGTTTTCCAACAGCCTTGAAGGAGTTTCCAGAGATGCTGAGCACTTGTTGGCCTTTCTGCCCTCACTCTGCAGTCCATCTCATCCCAAACCAACTGGACTGGGTTTAGGTCAGGTGACTGTGGAGGCCAGGTCATCTGGTGCAGCACTCCATCACTGTCCTTCTCCGTCAAATAGCCCTCACACAGCCTGGAGGTGTGTTTGGGGGTCATTGTCCTGTTATAAAATAAATGATGGTCCAACTAAACACAAACGAGATGGGATGGCATGTGGCTGCAGGATGCTGTGGTAGCCATGCTGGTTCAATGTGCCTTCAGTTTTGAATAAATCCCCAACAGTGTCACCAGCAAAGCAGCCTCACACCATCACACCTCCTCCTCCATGCTTCACGGTGGGAACCATGCATGCAGAAACCATCCATTCACTTTCTCTGCCTCTCATAAAGACACGGCAGGATTCTAACAGAATCTCTGGATTATTTTCTCCCCATAGTGCTCCTCAGTAGTGTGAGGAGCACTATGGGATGGTTAGGGTTACCCTAACCCTGTTCCCACAGCCCTATGTTCCCACAGCCCTATGTTCCCACATTTCCTTTTTCATGAATTTGTATCAGATTCTATGCCCCTTTTCTAAGTGCACATTGTACTTTTAAATAAACAAACTAAACTAATTAGTACAGAGCCCTGGCATTGACTAGCTTCTGGTCAGATCAGACAAATGAAGCGCAGCAACTGGACACAAACCAGAGTTTGCAGTGCATCACTAACTCTGGGAAGCCAGGTTGGTGCTCCTGGGATGCTTGGTGTCACTTTCCAGCTCTCTGGAGGCGTCAGAGGCTCATGGAGGAAACATTAAGGAAGGAGGATGCCTATTTGAAAACTCCTCTGTGTCAACCTGCCAGTGTCATCAAGTCTACTGTGCTACTCTCTTGGTGAGTGTTTTTTGGCACATAAAGGATATTTACATCTTGTTCTGTGTTTTGTAATCAATTGTCCCCTTGTAGTTGAGGGTTCACCACTCAATCCCCTGGCCAGCAATTTGAAGGAGAGAGCTAGACTCCAAACTCTCTCGAGCTCAACACCATTACACCAACATGGGGTTACTGTGGAATGACAAACCCTCATACCTAAATTAAACGCACTTCCATGACTTAGTGCAATTTAGACACAGTGCACATTTAAACTTCTATAAGTCTTTAATAAACAGTACACATTCAAACAGTCTCTTCATCCATCTTCTTCCACTTTATCCAATGTCCTTTTAAGACTATTTACTATAAGGAGCTTCACTTTAGCAAAGGGTAAGTGAAAATGATGCCAGGGAACAGCAAATGTCCACAAGCAGGGCAACTCTAAACAGCCTCCACAACACAGTGGCTGACAGAGTCCCAGTAGGACTCAAAATTTCGATTGCCATCATTATACTGTCCCCTCAGTCAGACTAGTGTGGCCTCTAAGATCCTCCACTTTCGTCGCCATCGTGGGGGTGCATCGCCTCTCTCTGCCAGTGGTCTATCACCTCCTCCTCAGACTGCCTGACAATGGCACACAAATTCTGCCTTGTAAACTCATCTTACTGCCACCAATGGATCATCTCTTCCAACATCTGGAAGCTCTGCTCTGCTAATCATGTCTTCATTCTGGGGCTGGGTTTGGTCCTCCTCAAGGAACCCAATCACTCTGATAACTGGGCCCTCATCCTCTTTATTCAGCAGGTTTGTGTACACCTTTGCTCTGCAGTTCTGGCGTCAACAATGCCAATGAATCTTTTCATGTTGATAGAAACGGAAGTTCTGAACAACTACAACCTTTCCTCCACGGTTTCCAGGGATCAAGCTTTGATGAACAGCAGCCATTTTAGCAAACACAATAATAACATGTGCACAGAGAAAACTCGGAAGCACTTTATAGTAATTATCTATAATAAATATTTGTTCTTATCTGATTTTGTTTGTCTGACTTAAGGAAATGAAAACAATCTACAAGCTCTGCTTCAGCCAAAACCCTTTTCGATCAGCCTATTTTATTTTTTCTTGTAATGATAGTGATTGTAACGATTTCTGCTGCTACTAATCACAATTGTTTATTATTTATTACATTATTTATTTTATAACTCATTCATTCATTCATTCATTCATTCATTCATTCATTCATTCATTCATGCATTTACCATAAAGTGCTTCCAAAATATCTTGTGGGAGGATAGGGCTTAAATTGAAGGGAAGTGTGGGAACACAAGACCTAATTTTGAATGTGTCCTAGAAATGTGGGAACATAGGGATGACCCCAGCACTACACACTGGTCAAACACAGTGACAGTCTGAGGCAGAAAATGAGCTGTGACCTGTCCTAACTCCACTGTCAGCTGCATGTAGAATGCAGGAGACTGTTAATCAGAGCTGAGGAGGTGAATTAATATTTAAGTTCAACACAGCCCTTTTCATCGCCGAGGAAGAACGACCCTTTACCAAATAGAAAGGCGTGAAACTGAATTCAACATACAATCACTTATTAATTATTATATCATATATGTTATAATGTGTGTGTGTGTGTGTGTGTGTGTGTGTGTGTGTGTGTGTGTGTGTGTGTGTGTGAGACGTGATGCCAGGTTGGAGAGGATGGTTAACTGAGTCTGTTTGAAGCATCATTCACACGTATGTTGATCAGAAGGACTTTGTTTCACTGCAGTAGAAGAAGTTCTTTGAGCCTGTTGCAAATACAGGTTGCAGCTCTCTGCAGCTGTTAGACCAGAAGAAGAGATCTTGAAAGCAGGCAGCCCCGTGGGGGGACATCGAGTGAGAGAGAGAGAACAAGGAAGGTGCTGGAGTTTTAACTGGTCAGACGGGGGTCTGTCACTCTGAGTTCCTTATGAAATTCACAACGAACGACTTCATCTGTGGGTCCCAACATTTGCGATTAAAGTCGTGGCTGCTGGTAATGTATTAGTGACTCCACAGATGTGTGATTTCCTGCCCGACACCAAAAAATAAGTCAGAACAACACTGTAGCACAGCTGGACCCGGTTCAACCTGTCTGACCTGTAGCGAAGGATCTAGTGGACGAATTGGAGAATGTCTCAGTTAATAAGCTGTAACGAAGAGTCTGTTTGAAGCTTTAACTTCTTTCCATTGAAAACACCTTTTCCATCAGCCTCAGCTGTTCTCTGTGTTTAATCCTAATAAGCTAATGTCATCATGCTAACACAGTAACCTAAGATGGTGAACATGAGGAAGCATGACAGGAAGTGTTAATGAGAGGAGGTGAACATGGCCGACGGTCAGAGCAGACTTCCCTCCTCACATTGTTTCTGCTGTCTGCTGGTTCAGGAAACACATCAACAGCTTTTCCTGTCACAGTATCCAGATTACCAGCTCACATGTGTGTGGGCGGCTGTGGCTCAGGGGTAGAGGCATATTGAGGTATTGGAAAGCTGCTGGTTCAGTTCCCCTGGTCTGTATGTCAAAGTGTCTCTTGGCAAGACACTGAAGCCCAAACTGCTCCTGATGTACTAGTGGGCAGCTTGCATGGCAGCCGCCACCATCAGTGTGTGAATGTATGAAATACTGCAAGTCACTTTGGACAGAAATGTAAATGTGTCTGTATCCACATTACTGTGGTGTTCAAGAGGAACTGTGGCCAGGAGTGGAAGTAACTAATTACATCTATGCATCATCTTGATTGTAATTAAGTAATTTTTTGTAGTTACTTGTACTTTTAGTACACTATACACTATATAATCTACTCAGTTACTTTTTATAATTGAGTGCTGAGTACAATTCAAATTAACATCACTGGCCCAACACTCCAGCAATCAGCTTCTTCCGATGCACAGATGCAGCTGAAGACACCTCGTATCATCGTCATGAATGTAAACAACAAACAGCACTATAGCGCACTCAGCACTGTCAAGCTAGCATGTTAGCATTGGGAAATTTTAGCTGCAAATTCTCTGCTATTGGCGTGCAACTAGCTTGTTAATATGTTTCTGAATAAGCCTGGTGGAACCACAGACAGACAGGTGTGTAGGCAGACAGACAGGTAATGTCATACAGCCTAAATTAAATGATTGGTTGAGCTCGTCTGAGGGCTGTGTCATCATGTCCTCGTTCTGTACATTCATCAGTTTAATATCGTGTCACTCACATTTTTCTCTTTGTTTTTCAGACACCTCTCACGTCTCCACCATCTTTTATTCCTCCACACATAAACCAGTGGGCCTGTCTAGCACCGTCAACTCCATCATGAGTCCTGCCATGACTGTCACTAACCAACAGTCATCACACGGAATAAAGACCCATCGCACCACCCGACAGGCCTCCACCTCACAGTTCCACCCTTCAGTCACCAGCAGAGCTTCATCAGGTATGAACACACCTGAGCTCCAAACAGGTGACCAGACCACCACAGAGCACGGCTACTTCACCTGGACAGGAAATGAACCAGAGACACAGACAGTCACACTGCTGTCCTCTGATGTCTTATGGTCTTCATCAGAGACCAACACTGACGTCACCGCCGACGTCAGCAGTGACGTCACCGCCGACGTCACCACCGACGTCACCGCTGACGTCACCTCCAACGTCACTGCTGACGTCACCGCTGATGTCACCACTGATGTCACCTCCAACGTCACTGCTGATGTCACCGCTGATGTCACCGCTGATGTCACTGTTGACGTCACCGCTGACGTCACCTCCGACGTCACCGCTGACGTCACCTCCGACGTCACCGCTGACGTCACTGCTGACGTCACCTCCAACGTCACTGCTGACGTCACCTCCAACGTCACTGCTGACGTCACCGCTGATGTCACCACTGATGTCACCGCTGATGTCACCACTGATGTCACCACTGACGTCACCTCCGACGTCACCGCTGACGTCACCACTGATGTCACCGCTGACGTCACCTCCGACGTCACCGCTGACGTCACCACTGATGTCACCGCTGACGTCACCGCTGACATCACCACTGATATCACCACTGACGTTACCTCCAACATCACCACTGACGTCACCACTGACGTCACCACTGACGTCACTGCTGACATCACCACTGATGTCACCACTGAAGCTGCTGTTGTTTCATCAGCTCGTTCTGATTGGACACATTCGACTCCTGACACAGAGACATCCCACAGCAGGACTTCCCCTCCACCTGCCTCCACCACAGCTACACCTGTGATGTCTACACCAGTCATGGAGACACATCCACCCTCCACCGACCATGTCCTGCCTATGACCTCACAGCCTCCACCCACAGTTAGCTTGACACTGCAGCTCTCTGTTCATACAAAACTCTCAGGCAGCACCACCACTGAAGGAGCTCCACCCACATCTCCAACAGCTGGGGTGATGTCCACAGGGAGGATCACCAGCTCTGCTCCAACAGCCCCACCCACCAGTCCTACAACACCACCTACAACCAAACCTGCAACCACGCCTGTAACTACATCTGTGACATCCACAATGACACAGACTGCGATGACCACACCCATGGCAACAACCGCTCCACTCACCACCACCACCAGTACAACCACACTTGCAGCTATGACAGCCAGCAGAACAACCACAGCTCCTCCTCAAACTACGACTACACCTGAAACCACAACTACACCTGTGAGTATTCTGCTGCTTCACTTCTGCGTCTCTGAATGTTTCTCTAACATCATGAATCAGTGACGTATCACAGTATTTTTAGATGAAACTGTTCACAAAAATACAATGAATCAAAATTAAACACACACACAGTGACTAGGTGATTCATTTTGAGTTTGATTGTTAATCAGAGCTTATTGTTTACATGAGTTCAGATCAAATGTTATGTTTACTGATAATTGGCTAATAAACTAATGTTAGCATGCTAACATGCTAAACTAAGATGGTGAACATGAGAAACATTATACCTGCTGAACATCAGCATGTTAGCATGTTGATGTTAGCATGTAGCTGAGCTCAGAGCTGCTGTTGTCTCAGTGATGTATCTGGAGTTGAACTGTCTGATGAAGAGAAATGTGGGACATGTTGTCTCCACTGGCAGTTTGTCTCTGATCTACCACGGTTGTTCAAACCTCCACCCGCACTCCACCCAGACTTCATGTAGAGAGATTGTGTTTTTTCAGCTTCATTTAATGATAAAAATAGCAGCGAGTGAACAGGAACAGAAACATCTATTCATATTGAAGATGCTACACAAGAGCAGCCAACCGCTTCATCACACACAGAGACACAAGTAGAAGATTACAGCTGCTGTGCAGTGATGGGTCGGGTCCGGGCTATTTTTGGCAAATTTAGGCAATTCTGAGTAACAAACAGGAGAATAGGAAGACAAGACAGTTGACAACAATGTTCATTTGTGACCACTTGAGGCTTGAACGCACAACTTCTGGAACCAAAGACTGTCATCTAACGTTCTGAGCTAATTGGCAAGTGGCAATACAACAGTGGCTTCACAAATTGAGTAAGCCATTCACTGTTGTGCAGGCAGATTTGAAACCACTGTAAAAAATTCAGTTATCAAGACAAAAATCTGAAAATACACAATTGCAGCATGGAGATGTTGGTAATTTGTTTTTTAAAATGATTGATTTGCTCCATAAGTGAATAACTGATGTTTAAAAATGCTGCTTGCATTGACTGCAATTATTCACATGAGAGCAGAATTCAAAATGTTCTCAAAAAGGTTCTGATATTTGTCAAACATCATCTACCATGACTCTAAAGAATGTTCAATTTTTTCATGAACATTGAAGATTTATTTATCAATTTGCAGGTATATTTTTACAGTAGTGTTCACAGTCAAACATGTTCATGCACTGTAGGCAAAAATTGTGGGAGGAGATTTTAACAAAAAAACAGCGATGGACTTCATATTTTTTAATAGGTTTAAAAAGGCTACAGTTTGATGAAAGTGTGAAGTTCTAGTGGGTTGATTTGTTATGAATTTTCAATGTTTTGAAGTTTAGATGCTTGCTGTAGCGCCACCATCAGGATTATTGGCTTGTGTTTACAGCTGAGGTTATCTGGCATGGGACTGGACCTTGGTGCAAAATTTAGTTAGCTTTCACCCACGGTCCGGTCCAAGCTGTTTGTTTTTATTCATTTTAGAGGCTTGCTGGGATGCCACCATCAGGACAGTTGTCTGGTGTTTCATGTGGAGGACAGCTGACATTTTGATCTGCCATCATCATCCTTACTAGGTCTCAAACCCACAACCCCTGATACCAAGAACCAGCTCCTAACTCACTGAGCCAATTGGCTGGAAGTGAGACCTGCTGTGTAGCTTCATCTGTCGACTCAGGGAGTCACTGTCCGGGCAGCTGTTGTCAAGGCAGATTTCAAAAATGGTTGTTACCTGAACAAAAATCTTCACCAGGTGAATCCAAAGGTTCACTGATCCACATTAAAGTGCTGCTTCTGAGCTCTTGTATCATTAGTGTCAGCTTATGGCCCTGCTCTGAGGCTGCTTCCTGATTGGATAACTCTTACTGAGGCACAACAATGGCTGCTGCTGCTCTGATGGATGGAGCTCAGTTTGATGTTAAAGGTCGTCCGAGAAAGTGGAGGCGGGCAGGAAGGAAGGCGGGTGTGGTGAGGGTATGAAACTGATGGAAACAGTCCTGCTTCCATGCGTGACAGCAGGCAGCTTGCTTTGACTCCACTGGCTGACAGCAGGCTGCCGGCTGTGACAATGAGGATGATGAGGATGATGGTGAAGATGTAGAAGGAGTCTGGTCTTGAACACTGTGTGGATCGTCTGACTCTGTCTGTCCTCGGGATGTCAGCTCTGTTGCTCCTCGTTTCCTCTCCTTCAGCTGAGCGGACAGATTTGAACCAGAGGCCGCGATGTTCAGATGTTTGATACTCACTTTATTTTGGAGCATAAATGAGGTGAGTCATTGTTTCTTAGACTCGATCAGGGCGACAGGCAGATGTTATATACATAGAGAGGGAACATACTGTGATGAGACACGTGTCATAGTCTCTCCGACCTGTTCATGTTTCATGTTTGAGTCTTTAAAGTTCAACATGTTGGTCTGTCCATCACGTTTCCCACAGGGCTTCTTGTGATTATTGTGTTTGTTCTGTTACAACTTTCCACCTCAGCTGTTATGTCTTGAAATACACAAACACAAAAGGATGTTGTCCTTGTTGCTCGCTGGGCGCTGGTGAGTCTTACAGGTGTTGCAGCCAGTCAGGATCCTGTCAGTGGTTCACCTGTATGCCTGCCGTTTGCACTCCATCTATGGAATGTAATATGATACATAATCAGTGGCGGCTGGTCAGTAGAGGTGTCAGTGTTCACACCTCTGTGCTCAGCGTTACCTGAGTTAACTGTGAGGGTGCTGTTCTCACCTGTGGTGATGTCACTTCCTGTTTCAGGTGCAGTCCACTGAGGCTCCCCGCTGCTCTGTGAACGTGACGGAGATGAGCAGCCGCTCAGACTCTGTGCTTGTGACGTTGACCTCAACCGGTCCATCCTGTAACTTCAGCCTGATGACTGATGATCGATCCACCGACTGCGAGCTGATTGAACCGTCCTTCACCTGTCACCTGACCGGTCTGCAGCCCGGGACCCTGTACCATCTGATGGTGGTGTCTGAGATGGATGGAGAGAGGAGCGACGCATCAGTCCGCACAGGTGAGAAGATCCTGAGAAGATCCTGTGATACCCCGAAGATCCTGGGTATCACTGATTACTCATTATATTAATTTGCCCATTAATTATTTGTCCCTCTGAAGGCTCCCGTGTCAGCTGGTAGATGATCATAATTATAGTATAAGTTGACACTTTATTGATCCTCAGAGGGGATCAGATGAGTTCCTCTGCCATGTTGTCCTCGGGGGGGGTCGCTGAGCTGCAGCAGGAAGCAGTGAATCAGTAATAACAGGCCAGAGTTCAGCATGGCGCTCTTCGTCCTCGTCCTCGTCCTCGTCCTCGTCCTCGTCCTCGTCCTGCTCCACCCTCTGTATTATTCTGTTTCCTGTCCGGACTGACCGCCGCTCCATGAAAACGTTTCATTCTTTAAGCCGCTGAAACAATCGTATCAACCTCCTCCATCTCTGCTGCAGCACAAACACAGGATACACACACACACACATGCACACACACACACATATGCACACACACACACATACACACACACACACACACACACACACACACACACACACACACACATATACACACACACACACACATGCACACACCTAATGTTAACCTGTTACAGACACATTCTTAAAAGACGAGTTGATGGAGACATCTGACGTTTTAAATCAAGTCTCAGCTGCTTCAGTTGTTTATCAGAATGCTGCAACTCTGTTTGACTGTGAAGCTCCAGAACTGTTCTATGGACTACAACACTTCACCTGACTTTATATCATCAGGAGGAGGAGAGGTGGACTTTATATCATCAGGAGGAGGAGTTGATGAGTGTTACTTTCTGGATGGACTGCTCCTTTAATCTGATGGGAGCAGGAAGACTTTTATTCTGAAGGGTCAGCTCATGTTGTCTTTTCTGTCTCCTTTGTTTTCTGTCTCCTCGACCTCAGACCCGGTCAGTCCAGATAGTTTTGATGTACAGCTGGACCCTGTTCAGGCTCACAGCAGCTCTTCAGGTCTGCAGGTGTTCTGGTCTCGTTCTGCGGGTCATGTGGACTGGTACGATGTGACTCTGGAGGACCCCAGCACCGGATCCACCCACAGAACCAGAGTCATGGACTCTGCTGCCCCCCAGTCAGGATTCAGCTCCCTGGTCCCCGGCACTCTGTACATCATCAGTGTGGTGGCTACAGCCGGAGACAAGAGCGCCCCACCTGTCTACACCTCAGCTACTACAGGTGAGACACACAGACACCTGTCCACACCTCAGCTGCTACAGGTGAGACACACCTCAAACTCATTATTATTCAACTGTCTGTCACCTCCTATAAACTGTATTCTTGCGTCCCTCGTCCAGCTCCGTCACCTGTCCAAGGCCTCCAGGTGACTTCCTCGTCCTCAGACAGCCTTGGTGTTTCCTGGCAGGCTGGTCCGGGCAGAACCGAGCAGTTCAGGGTTCTGCTTTCAGATCAGGATGGGGTTCTGCTGAAGAGCATCAGTCTACAAAACACTGTAACTTCCACTTGGCTGGACGGCCTGCAGCCCGGGACCCTGTACACCATCACCGTGGTAACAGAGGCTGCTGGCCTACAGAGCTCCGCCTCCAAACAGGCCATCACAGGTAGATGTTATGACAATAATTCTGTGTGAACTAAACAGAGAAGATAAATAAAGTCATTCAGAGTGATTCTCCTCAGTCCCAGCTGTCGTGTCGCACCTGATCCTGGACAACAATGGCAGCTCAGACCACCTGCAGGCCTCCTGGCTTTCACCTGCAGGGGGTGTCGACCTCTACCTGGTGACACTGTCAGCTCTGGGCTCGATCCCCCAGGAGCGCCGGCTGCCTCCCAACATCACCCGGGTGGTGTTTGAGGGTCTGACGCCTGGATGTAGCTATCAGCTGTGTGTGAGGAGC
>NC_051046.1:127500-160000 GCF_904848185.1 Acanthopagrus latus | reverse complement strand
GAGCAGAGCAACCAATCAGCTGTCTGGGCCAGGACAGGTAAGGGGTTAATGATGAATCGGTCTGTTAGAGCAGGTTTGTAACATCATGATGTCATAGTGTTGTCATCAGGTTGCCCCAGTCTGTGTCCAAAGAATAAAAACAGACAGAAGAAAACAATGAAACATCAGTGAATCATGAAATCACTAACATTCTGAGAGTTTTGAATGAGTTCGGGTCTGATCAATCTGTTGTCCTACGTCTCGTCTTCAGTCCCAGCAGCGGTGCCGTCTCTGAGGGCTCACAGTGGAAACCAGTCTGATGCTCTGTGGGTGAACTGGGACCGGCCCGATGGAGATCTGAGCTGGTACCTGCTGACTCTTTTCAACCCTGATGGCTCTCAGCGCCAGCAGCAGCAGCTGGGCTCAGAGGTCACCGAGTTCGTCTTCTCAGACTTGGTCGCGGGCCGACTGTACCGAGCCGAGGTGCTGAGTGTGAGCGGGCAGCTGAGCAACAGAGCGAGCATGCTGGGCCGGACTGGTGAGATGCTGATGCTGCGTTTATTAGTCAAGGCCCTGGAATTCCTGGACTAGCCTGGAAGCCCTTAAACCACTGTACATTCTCAGCACCACTCATAGCTGGAGGCTGCGGCGCCCCCTGCTGGCCCCGCCACAGATCATTACTGATCATTATTGATGATCATTGATCACCATTGATCCATGAAGCTTCTGAAGGCTGCTATATCTATAAAATGAGTCAGTCAGTACTCTGCCCCCCCCCCCTCTCCCTCCCACCCCTCACCCTCCTCTCTCCTCTCTCCTCCTCCTCTCCTGCTCTTCAGCTCCCAGACCTGCCACCTCCTTCCTGTTTGGAGGAGTCACTAACACCTCGGTGGAGATCACATGGAGCGGCCCTGTGGGCTCCGACTATGATGACTTTGACCTGCAGTGGACTCCTGCAGACCGGCTGTCCATCATCAACCCGTACCACAGCCGGACGTCTGGCAGCCGAATCCTGCGAGGATTGTTCCCCGGACGACGCTATACCTTCAGCCTCCGCACCGTCAGCGGGGCTGCAGGGCCTGAGGCCACCTACAGCACAGCCATCACCAACAGCATCCGCACCAGTAGGGGGCAGCACCTCAGTCTAACAGAGAAAACACATTAAATATTACAGTACATGTTCTATATATTACATATTGTTCTGCATATACTGTATTTACATTTTAGGGCATTTATCAGACGCTGCTGTCCAAAGCAACTTACAGTAATACAGTGATAAATATGGTCACACACTGATGGTGGCGGCTGCCATGCAGACCAGCACATCAGGAGCAGTTTGGGGTTCACTGTCTCGCCCAAGGACACTTCAACATGCAGACCAAGGGAATCAAACCAGTGACCGTCCAGTAAAAACACTGGCTCTGCCCCCAGTGTTGGGGAAGCTACTTTGCCAAGCGTAGCTTGTAAAACTACATGTAGTTCAGTCTGGCAGTAGTTTGAACAAACTACATTTCTGCCCCTGGAGAAATGTAGTTTGTTACACTGCTGCTAAAAAAAGTAGCTTCAGCAACTACTTATACTCATTATACTCATTTAACTCAGCGTTAAATAAATCAACATATGGTGGATATGAAACAAAATACATTGGCCTATAAAAATTCACATGCCAGCCAAAATATGCCTCTCAACTCAAGTTTTATTTTTTAAGGAACAAAAGCTGATATTTTTGGTCAATATCACAGGAACTTCAGAGGCACTGACACTGAGGCACAAGAACTAGATGCTGGGGCAGAATCACTTGTTGACACGACACATGAGCAGTCTCTCAAAGTTCTTATCAGACAGCCGGTTCTGTTTGGCACTTAAAACATCTTTACCAACACTAATACTACATACTATTATTTATATACTGTATACTACATACTATACTATCTTTACTGTATACTACATACTATACTGTATATACTGTATACTACATACTAAACTATCTATACTGTATACTACATACTATACTATATGTAGCAGGCGTCCCGTGTACAGAGGCTTTGTCCCCGCTGCACCGGCCCTGGTTCAATTCCCAGCCTCGGGCCCTTTGCTGTCATCCCTCCCTCCTATCAATAAAGCCATACAAAAGCCAAAAAACAATAAAAATACTACATACTATACTGTACAGTGTATATCCAGTTATGGTATATGGTTAGCAAGTATAGCATAGCACAACCAACTGTCCTCCAGTCTTTCACAAAACGACCACCTTGACTCCAATCAGTCAGGCTTCTGGACAGTGACTGAGACTCTGTGCTGCCAGAACCTCGTCCCGCTCGTCCTGCTCATCTGTCCTCACTCTCCACAACATGGTCAACCACCAAATCCTCCTCTCCACTCTGGCTGAACCTGGCACTTAGTCCAAACCCTGCTTTCTGGAAACTGGTGTCCCTAAAGGCTCGGTATCAGGACCAGTTCTGCATTCACTATACACTAGATCACTGGGCTCTGCAGTCACATCTCATGGATTCTCTGACCACTGTTCCTCTCTGTCCCCTCATCCTCCTCCAACACCCACGTTGTGACGCTCATCTCTGAATGTCTGCATCATCTCTGCTTGGACAGCTGCTCATCACCTCAAACTCAACCTGAGTAAACCTGAACTCCTCTTCATCGTGGGGACAGACTGTCCTCACATGGACCTGTCAGTCACTGTCCAGGATGTCACAGTATTGTATTCATTGTTGTGGTTTCTCTCTTGTGACAAATGTACTTATTTTAGGTTGTTTTGGACAGAGGTGTCTGCTAAATGCCCTAAATGTAAATACAGTATATACAGAATAGTATGTAGTACATAGTGTATACATAGAATATACAGTATAGTGTGTAATGTATAGTATATATAGAATAGTATGTATAAATGTTCTATGCAGTATCTTTGAATATTTCAGTGCAGTCTGTCGCTGTTTCCTCAGAGCCAGAGCGAGTCCACAGCCTCCACTGTCGGCCTCAGAGCTCCACCTCCATTTCCTGCTCCTGGGGGCCTCCAGAGGCCGACTACGACTCCTACACCATTGAGTGTCTCCACCAAGACTCCCAGGTCCTGGTCTACTCCAGGCGCACCGGCCGAGACTCCACCGCCTATGTTATCACCCAGCTGGAGCCCCACAAACGCTACAGCATCTCCGTGAAGGTGATCTCTGATGGGACAACCAGCGAGGCAGCACGGGACAGCGTGGTCACCATGATAGACCGTAAGAGTCACACTCAGGGTCTCAAGGGGGATTCAGGCTCACCTGGAGGTTAAAAATCAGTACTGATGTGACTCATACAGGTCCTCCGGTGCCCCCCCTCAGTACCCGGGTCAGTGAGCAGTCTGCTGAGGTTACCAAGTCCTCCATCTCCTTCAGGTTCAACTGCAGCTGGTTTAGTGATGTCAACGGAGCCATCAGGTTTTTCGCCGTGGTGGTGACCGAGTCTGAAGGTAGTCCTGTTCTCAGTACTGAGCTCGCACTCAGTCACACTGTCCTGCTTGTCAACCTGCCGTCGTCTGTTCTTCATGTTGAAGGTGCTGACGAGGTGCAACCGCAGCATCAGGACCCTTTGCCCTCCTACCTGGACTATAAGACCAACAGCTCAGTGAAGACTTACCAGACCAGTTACTTCCCCAGTCAGTGCAGCGAGGGCCCCGACAGCTTCCACAGCTTCCACCTCACTCTGGGGACAGGGATGGACTCACTGGGAGGCTCCTGTGAGCATCGAGACATGGACCCAGTGACCAGCAGAGACCTGAAACTGTTCTGTGACGGACCTCTGAAACCCAACACTGCCTACAGGTACTGCACGGTTACTATAGAAACTATGATGAACAATAACGACATCTATGACATCATGGTCAACGTGAACATGGTTTCTGATGGCTCTGTCTGGTCCTGCGCAGGCTCAGTGTCCGAGCGTTCACTCAGCTGTTTGATGAAGAGAAAAACGGACTGAGTGTCGGCTCCCCTCTGTTCACTGACACTTACCTGTCGCTGCCTGTGGTCACCGAGGCAGGTGAGGACAGAGCATCAGACTCAGGAGAGAGACTTATTAAAATTTCACATCATGTCTATTTTAAGAGAACACCACTTGTTTAGACTGTTTTGTTGTCTTTGTTGTATGCTGTTTTCGTTTTGTTGTATGCTTTTTTTGCACTGTCTTCTTTTTCTTTTTGTGGTGCATGGTGGCTCCGTGGGAGCACCCTAAATTTCCACAGTGCAATGACAAAAAAGGTTATTCTGATTCTGATTCTGAGAGACAGCTGGAGACAGACTTTTACTGAGGAAGATGAAGAAGAGAGCTGATTATTAATCTTATTATTTCAAATCTTAAGGGAACAGTTCTTATAAACAGTAAGCTCAGTCCTCCTCCTGAGGATATAAAGTCTTCCTCTCCTCCTCCTAATGATATAAAGTCCTCCTCTCCTCCTCCTGAGGATATAAAGTCTTCCTCTCCTCCTCCTAATGATATAAAGTCCTCCTCTCCTCCTCCTGATGATATAAAGTCCTCCTCTCCTCCTCCCGAGGATATAAAGTCCTCCTCTCTTCCTCCTGATGATATAAAGTCCTCCTCTCCTCCTCCTGAGGATATAAAGTCTTCCTCTCCTCCTCCTAATGATATAAAGTCCTCCTCTCCTCCTCCTGATGATATAAAGTCCTCCTCTCTTCCTCCTGATGATATAAAGTCCTCCTCTCCTCCTCCTGATGATATAAAGTCCTCCTCTCCTCCTCCTGATGATATAAAGTCCTCCTCTCCTCCTCCTGATGATATAAAGTGTGTGTGTGTGTGTGTGCATGTGTGTGTGTGCGTGTGAGTGCGTGTGTGTGTGTGTGTGTGTGCGTGTGTGTGTGTGTGTGCGTGCGTGTGTGTGTGTCCTGCTGCAGAGCCACTGAGCGGTGTGATCGAAGGCGTCAGTGCCGGCATGTTCCTCATCTTCATGGTGGTTGGAGTCACTGCTCTGCTCGTCTGCAGGCAGAAGGCTCGGAAAGTGTGAGTATCTACTGCCAGAAACACCACCCATACAGCACCAACCATACAGCACCTGGCTCACTATCTGTCCAGTTAGGCCCAGCTGGTGTCAGTAGGGACTCTGGAAGTTTTCAAACAAACAGAATTACAAAAACGACCAGCTGTCCATCGCAGTGAGTGGGCGGGGCTTAATTTGTGATGATCTGGACTGTTAATCAGTGGTCACTCAGGTCACGTCTTCCTGTGTGAAGGTGGAGCAGGGTGGAGCAGGTAAACTGTCCCGTATTAACAACAGTCATCAATCACTGTGTTTCAGTGTTGAGGAGAGAGCGACAGTCAGGATGAGTGTGAGGAGAGAGAGGACAACGTCAGCAGCTCACCTGGGAGTCAGAGGGTGAGACGGTTTTGTTGGTACCGCTGATACTGCAGTACTGCTGTTAATACCGCTGATACTGCAGTACTGCTGTTAATACCGCTGATACTGCAGTACTGCTGTTAATACCGCTGATACCACAGTACTACTATTGATACCACTGATACTGTAGTACTACTGTTGATACTGTGGATTTTGTGATGAGTGATGTGACAGCAGCTGATTATTGACCTTTTGATTGATGAGTTGTGATGTCATCAGTGACATCAGAATGGCATTTGAATGTCCCGGCTGTGTTGAACTTGTTTCTTCTGTTCTGTCTCTCAGGCACCGTCGTATCTCCAGGTGAGGAATCATAATGTGTCCTCTGATCTCTGATCTGCCAGCACTTTGTTCTGTTCTCACACGTCTGTGTTTCCTTCAGTCCCATTAAGATCCTCAACTTTGAGTGGCACTACAACAAACTGCAGGCCGACTCCAACTACTTGCTGTCAGAGGAGTACGAGGTGACTCTGCCCTTCACCTGTCCACCATCTCCTCTGCAGTTTTACTTGTATGAACAGACAATTCTGGTTGTGTGTGTGTTTGTGTGTGTGTTAACACTGCTGCTTTCTTTCCATCAGGACCTGAAGGATGTTGGGCGTAATCAGCCTCTGGACTCAGCTCTGCTGCCAGAAAATCGTGGCAAGAACCGATACAACAACATCCTGCCATGTGAGAACACATGTAGACATTTAAGAACACATGTTGACATTAAAGAACACATGTTGACATTTAAGAACACATGTTGACATTTAAGAACACATGTAGACATTTAAGAACACGTGTTGACATTTAAGAACTCATGTTGACATTAAAGAACACATGTTGACATTTAAGAACACATGTAGACATTTAAGAACACGTGTTGACATTTAAGAACACATGTTGACATTAAAGAACACATCCTGTAGAGACATGTAGAGAAGAAGAAAACACCTGTTCAGATGAGCATGGACTCACCTGTATGTTTCTGTCTCTGGATTCTGTTCAGACGACTCAACGAGGGTGAAGCTGTCCTACGTGGATGATGATCCGTGCTCCGACTACATCAATGCCAGCTACATCCCTGTAAGATAAACGCGTGACTGAACACGTGACTTAACATGTGACTTAACATGTGGTTTCATGTTATAATAAGTTAACACATAATTTTCCTGTCAGCTGTTTCTGATCTCTGTCATCAACTCCTTTCACCTCATACACCAAAGTTTGAATGTGTTTTAGGGGAATAACTTCCGTCGGGAGTACATCGCCACACAGGGTCCACTGCCAGGAACCAAAGATGATTTCTGGAAGATGGTTTGGGAGCAGAATGTCCACAACATCGTGATGGTCACTCAGTGTGTGGAGAAAGGCAGGGTGAGTGTGTCATACATCGTCATCCTCCGGATCTGTCTCACACCTGGGAGACAGTCTGGATGCAGCCAGACAGACGTGTGATCAGCTTCAGTGGAGTTTATGAAAGAAAAATACATGACATAAAACATCAGCAGTGAACACCTGGATGCAGATGTTTGCACAAAGACGTGTCATCAGACTAATGGCTGGCTTCTGTTGAATGAATCTTTGCTCTTTGCTGTAGGATCTCACTTCAGCTCCAGCAGCTGGACATACGTGTTCCCACTATGATCACTGACATAGAGACGTCATACTGTCAATTAATGATCAGTGATCAATAAATATACAAGATCAACAGTGTAGGAGATACACAACTTAATAAATGTAATGTGGGGGGACAAATGGTCGAACCTGTTGAAAATTAGAAAAGGTGAATCTCAGGTGAAGGTCATCTGAAAGTTTTATTGCAAGGCAAACATCGTCCTCCTTGCTAGATGAAGAAGTGAGAGACTGCAGAGTGCCTCCCCTGACAACAGTCAGCTTGGGGATGAAAGGAGTAATTAATATTAGACACAGGCTTTCTGTGAAATCCAGAGACAGAAGGACATGTGTTCCTACAACAGTAAAGTCAACTATGAAGAGCCACATCCAGCTTCTGCCTGAGTGTGTCAGGCTTCATTAATCACGGGTGTCTGAACACCATCCTCGTATCTCATTTATCATTATTAAAGATGATCAATGATTTAGTCTCCAGAGCTCTAATGAAAAACTGTTTCATAGTTTAGGATCAGTGGATGGTTACAGATCTGAATGACGAGTGATTAACAGATTAATTTATAGAAACAATAACCACATAAACACAGTTGAATTATTATGATTGTGACATGAATGAGTTTTCTGTTTATTTGTCACTTATTATCTGATTCACTTCAGTGTTGCTCTCCAGCACTCTGCTGTTGTTTCGTTGTTCAGACATCACATGTTGCTTCACACGTCTGTCTCCTGTGTGTCCAGGTGAAGTGTGACCACTACTGGCCCTTTGATCACGACCCTCTGTACTACGGAGACCTGATCGTCCGGATGCTGTCGGAGTCCGTCCTGCCAGAGTGGACCATCCGAGAGTTCAACATCTGCAGCGTACGTCTCCAAATAATCAGCTCATGTGCAACAACAATAAGAACAACAACAACCACAACAACAACCACAACACCAACAACCACACCAACAACCACAGCAACAACCACAACACCAACAACCACAACAACAACAACCACAATAACAACCACAGCAACAACCACAACACCAACCACAGCAACAACCACAACACCAACAACCACAACAACAACCACAGCAACAACCACAGCAACAACAACAACAACAACCACCACAACACCAACAACCACAACACCAACCACAGCAACAACCACAATACCAACAGCCACAACAACCACAACACCAACAACCACAACAACAACCACAGCAACAACAACAACACCAACAACCACAACAACAACAACTACAATAACAACCACAGCAACAACCACAACACCAACAACCACAACAACAACAACCACAATAACAACCACAGCAACAACAACAACCACAACACCAACAACCACACCAACAACCACAGCAACAACAGCAACAACCACAACAACAACAACCACAATAACAACCACAGCAACAACCACAACACCAACCACAGCAACAACACCAACAACCACAACAACAACCACAGCAACAACCACAACAACAACAACACCAACAACCACAACAACCACAACACCAACAACCACAACAACCACACCAACAACCACAACAACAACCACAGCAACAACCACAACAACAACCACAGCAACAACCACAACAACAACAACCACAACAACAACCACCACCACAACACCCACAACACCAACAACCACAACACCAACCACAGCAACAACCACAATACCAACAACCACAACAACAACCACAACAACCAAAACAACAACCACAGCAACAACCACCACCACAACACCCACAACACCAACAACCACAACACCAACAACCACAACAACCACAATAACAACCACAGCAACAACCACAACACCAACAACCACAATAACAACCACAGCAACAACCACAACACCAACCACAGCAACAACCACAACACCAACAACCACAACAACAACCACAGCAACAACCACAGCAACAACAACAACAACAACAACAACAACCACCACAACACCAACAACCACAACACCAACCACAGCAACAACCACAATACCAACAGCCACAACAACAACCACAACACCAACAACCACAACAACAACCACAGCAACACCAACCACAGCAACAACCACAACAACAACCACAGCAACAACCACAACAACAACAACCACAATAACAACCACAACAACAACCACAGCAACAACCACAACAACAACCACAGCAACAACCACAACAACAACCACAGCAACAACCACAACAACAACAACCACAACAACAACCACCACCACAACACCAACAACCACAGCAAAAACCACAATACCAACAACCACAACAACAACCACAACAACCAAAACAACAACCACAGCAACAACCACAACAACAACACCAACAACCACAACACCAACAACCACAACAACAACCACAACACCAACCACAACAACACCAACCACAACAACAACCACAGCAACAACCACAACAACAACCACAGCAACAACCACAACACCAACAACCACAACACCAACAACCACAGCAACAACCACAGCAACAACCACAACACCAACAACCACAACAACAACCACACCAACAACCACAACAACAACCACCACAACACCCACAACACCAACCACAGCAACAACCACAATACCAACAACCACAACACCAACAACCACAACAACAACCACAGCAACAACCACAACACCAACAACAACCACAACCACAACAACCACACCAACAACCACAACACCAACCACAACAACAACCACAACACCAACAACCACAACAACAACCACAACCACAGCAACACCAACAACCACACAACAGAACACAACAACAACCATAACAGAACACAACAACAACACAACAAAACAACACCACAACAACAACAAAGATTTACAGATTAATAACACTGATGATGAATCAGCTTTCTGTCATATTTCACATCCGCCTGTACTTCAGATCCGCTCATGATTAATGAAGCAGCTGCTCGTCTCTGAGATGCGTTCTGAAAATAAATCTCTTGTTAATCAGAAGAAACGCCTCACGTCAACACTGTGTGTGTACCTGTGTGTGTGTGGCTGTGTGTGTGTGTGTGTCAGGAGGAGCAGCTGAGCTTCACTCGGCTGGTTCGTCAGTTTCACTACACTGTTTGGCCTGATCACGGAGTCCCAGAGACTACTCAGTCCCTCATCCAGTTTGTTCGGACCGTCCGGGACTACGTCAACAGAAGTCCTGGATCTGGACCCACCGTGGTTCACTGCAGGTACATATCACCCCCCCTCCCCCCAAGACACAGCACCTATCAAAGTGTGTGCTTCAGTTAAATTCATGTTTTTTAACTGGACTCTGGTGTGTGTGTCAGTGCTGGTGTGGGTCGTACAGGGACCTTCATCGTTCTGGATCGAGTGCTGCAGCAGCTCAACACCAAAGACAGCATGGACATCTACGGCTCCGTGTTCGACCTACGACTCCACCGCTCACACATGGTGCAGACGGAGGTAGATGTTGATCTGACGTAATGTCCTCACCTCCTCACCCCTCAGTGATCATGTGATGTAGTTTCTTCACTTCCCCAGTGTTGACCTGTCGAGCCTTTCCACCTCCTAACGTAGTCTGCTCACTCCCTCAGTTATCATGTGATGTAGTCTTTACACCTCCTTGGTGTTGACCTGATGTAGTCTCTCCACCTTCTGACGTAGGTGCAGTATGCGTACATCCATCAGTGTGTGCGTGATGTGCTGAGGGCCAGGAAGCTGCGCTGTGAGCAGGAGAACTGTCCCGTCTATGAGAACGTGAGCTACACCTCCCAGAGAGGTGAGTGACAAAGTCCTCCACCTGCAGCTCATCACAGCCGGTAGAATCACTGATAATCAAATGTATTGATTCTTCCTCCACAGATACGCTGAGCACCAGACGCTAAGATTTATTGACCCCTGATCGATCAGTCCAGGAAACTTCTATTTTTATATAAATTCTGTTTATATTTGAAACATGAAATAACAAAGATTATTTATGTGACGTAAAGAATTAATGTAAACAAACTGTACATGAACATAAACATCATCACACTGTTTGTATCTGATGGTTTTATAAACATGTGTTTTATGTCTGTACATCAAAAACAACACATGATACACATGAACAAACACATAAACTGTGATGATGAAGGCGCACAGGTCAGTCTGTTCAGATGATGATGAAGATGAAGAAGAAGAAGATGATGATGATGCAGATTGATTATGAATGGATGGATTACAGAGAGGCAGTTTGTTTTCTATCAGTTTATAAGTATTAAGCCCTGAGTTGTGTCTGCAGGCCCTCTCTCATGTGTAGATGATGGACAGTCAGAGGACAGTTACTGAGCTGAAGTGTGACACGTGTCAGTCAGAGGCTTCAGTGTGTTCTGTGTCAGCTGAAGGCAGCTGAATGTTGCTGCACAGTGAGCTGAGTGCAGCAGTTTCTCCTGTTTGTCTGTAATCAGAGTTCATCATCATCATCATCATCATGTTTTCCCTGAAAAGGTAACAACTGACCTGAAGCCTTACATACATGACATTGATAAGTCACAATAAATATTTAAATCACGACTAAAGTTTGGAGCATCTGTTAGCTTTCTTTATTAAAGGAATAGTTCACTCAAACAGTAAACTCAGTCATTGTCTCCTCTCCTGCTGATGGTGGAGAATCAGGTTAAGTTTTAATGTCCACAAAACATTTCTGGAGCTTCACAACTGGCTAATTGAAACAGATGTTATTTACACCTTTTTATGAGAAGAAATCTTCTCTGTGAAGCTGTGGAGAGGAGGACTGTATCATCAGGGGGAGGAGAGGAGGACTGAGTTTATGGTTTATACGAACTGTTCCTTTAAAGTTTAGACTCTGTATCTGTGTTGTGTTCAGGGTTGACTAACCCTAACCCCAGCTGCAGTGAAGACGTGTCTCTGTAGCTAACTGCAGTTAGCATCTCTCTGGTCCCTCTGATATTACTGAACTGGATTCTGGATTATTACAGAACATAATCTGAAGGTTCTGATCCTTCCAGGTTCTGTTGATCCAGATAATCTCCACAGATGAACTCCACTCTATGATGTGTGAAGCTAAATTAACTGTGTAGCAGTAAGAAGCTAATGTGAGGCTACAAACAGACGACATCACGGTCACATGACTGAAACATCACCACCACTAAGAGTCTTACTGCATAATTACTATCCAGGTTGTAAAGTCAGAGTTAGAACAGTGTGGAACTAAAGTGGCCTGTAAAGACGGACTAGTGAGTAAAAACACATTCAACAAACTCAGACTTTGAGACAGGAAGTGCTAACATGCTAACTGATGTCTGGTCTCTGTAACCCACTGCTGTCATCAGACTGTGGGTCAGATGTGACATCAGACAAACTAAAGTATGTTTCAGGCCTTTAGATGATCATAAAGTGCATCCATGTTCTTGTCTGAGTTAAAGGGAACATATGTGAGTCACAAGCTAGTTAGCTTCATATCATCCAGTACTGTGTCAGGACCTCTTGTACAGAGCAGCTCATTAAACATGTAGAAATATGTGATTATTGTGCGACCTGCTCCGACAGGACTGCAGGAATGTTTAACTCTTTACTGTCTGTCTTCATGTAAATCATCGTGTTGGGATCATGTGATGACGCATATTTGTGGGTGTCTGAATAAAACGAGTAATTATGTATTTCAGATGACTCTCGGTTAGTCATTCATTATGTCTCCGCTGGGAGAGGCCACGGCTATCCCAAACCACACGGGCCGCGCATGCGCAGTGACGCGGGGCTTCACCACATTGAGAGCTGCTGAACTCTCGGAAGTTTAGCCAAGTTGCAGTGATTTAGCCCAACAGGCTAGCAGCAGAGAAGACGGTCCGATCGCAGCAAACTTGGTTTTCGGCGGATAAAAAGTGCGTTTGGACGGATCGTCGGCCCCGGCAGTGACCCCCGAAGGACTCTCGATGGATTTAAACTGTTTTTCATTGTTTGATTGGCGCGAACACAAGCGGTAGACACATTAGAAAGAAGTTGTGATTGTTTTTTTTTGGCGCTCTAGCAGCGCAGAGGAAAGATGGAGGATCTGCTGGTGTAGCAGCGGGCTAACGCTAGCTGGCTCCTTGGTTTACTGGCCAGAGTCGTTCAGGGACAAAATCCGAGCTGCTTCACGACCGAGTGGATGTCCGGAAAGTTTGGAGGCTGAAATTCAACACACTGACGGTGTCCTGTAAGTATGTCTCCATGAACACAGCGTTGTATTCTCAGTTAGGGAGCAGCTAGCGAGCGGAATGCGTTGGTGTGTTCTCGGAACGCTAACTGTAGCCTCGGAGCTAATTAGGTAGCTGAAATCTGTGTTAGCTTATTCAACCAATAGAGAGGTCAGCTTAGCTTTGTGCTAACTAGCTGCCATTACACTCTCATCACACCGCACCGAGAGAATGAAGCCTGCTCCGGCTAATTACCAACTTATTGAGCCCCGAGCTGCGGCTCCAGTCAAGTTGTCCGAACTTGTACAAGTGAAGCTTTAGTGTGAGTCAGTTGTGTTAATCCAGCAGCTGCTCGCTGTCTGAGCTCTTCATCTGTGTGTGTGTGTGTGTGTGTGTGTGTGTCGGCTGGTAAACACCCCACAAAGACACACACAGTGTGTGAAGCTGTAATGGAGACACAACATGAGTTTGATTCGGTCACTTGATTAACGCTGATGTTGGCTCGCAGCAGGCCTCTCTCTCTCTCTCTCTCTCTCTCTCTCTGAGTCAAACTCATCAACTCAGCTTTCACAGGACAAACTAACAAACTGTTTTATTGAGCTGTCAGTCGTCTGCTGTCTCACATCTTCTGTTTGAATCCAGTAAACTGAGTCTAAACTCTGCTGAACAGGTCAAAACTCAACACTTGATTGTAACAGACATGGTCTATGTCTTTAACTACCCATTGTTTGAATTATCAGATGATTAAAGGAGCATTATGTAGTTCTGGAGAAGAACTATTAACACGGTAATGATGCAAACTTATATGTGTCCGCCACATATAAACAAAGTGAAAGTCCTATAATCAGTGTGTTCATCTGTTCACTTTATTCAATCATGAAAACAACGAGTTTGATCTTTCTCTTCTCATTAATATTTCTTCAACAAAATTACAGACTGCTCCTTTAATTATTCAGACGTCACTGACAAATGAACGTCTTTCTGAGTCCAGTGGTCATTGCTAAATGTATAACAGTCCAGAACCAGAAGAGATTCGGTTTACTGAGACATGACATAGAGACAAACTGGAACCAGTTCTGTTTATTTATCTAATATCAGCTTTGTGACAGTTCAGTAATCACTAGGTTAGTGAGTTAGTTGGTTTTATTGTCTATGTTAGGAGAAATTTGTTTTGGACACAAAAGAATGTCACATGTTCACTTATAGCACATCACAAAACACACTAAAATAAAAAAACAACACAAGAGGAAGGAGGAGGAAGTCTGTTTACATATGGCATAAATTCATATCAGCACAGAACACACACACTCGCCACTGAACTTTTTGCACACGCTCTTCTTGTTGCACATATACCCATACATCATTAATGCTATGGCACTGATTATTCTATTGCACTTCCATATACCATTGTTTTTATTGCACAGTCCCTTTATGAATCTCTCTCTCTCTCTCTCTCTCTCACACACACACACACACACACACACACACCCATTCACTCACTCACTCACTCACACACACACACACAATTTTGCTCTTTTTGGTCATTTAATGGAGGTAGGTATGAAGGACAGTTAATATCTATTTAACTTGCAGTTTGGCATCCTATACATTTTTCCTGATGGCAACAACTCGTATTCGCTGGAAGGAACATGATTTGGATCACCAGTGATTTTGCAGCCCTGCCTCCTCACTGTCTCCTCAAAGATTTCCTGGAGAGAGGATGGGGGTGGCATACCGATTACTTTTCCTGCCTGTCCAATCAGATTCTGCAGTTGTGCTTTTTTGTTTTACAATTCGGTTAATTAAGACAAAGAAACTGCATTCCTGAAATCAACTCATCTATAAAATTAAGTGTAACTGTACTAAAGACAGTAATTTAGCATTATTAGGTGATGACTTTGCTGATTATCTTCGTAATGAATGAATGAATGAATGAATTGTTCGGTCTTTTAAATGTTGAAGCGTGTTTAGTCCGAGGTCATGTCTTTATATCAGAGCCCAGTTTACTAAAATATTACAGATATCAATATATCAACTGCTATTCTTTCTTCACTTAGAATTGAATACATTTTAATTACCCCAAGCAAATATTTCTCAGTCATGTTCTGTCAAAAGTTTTCATATCTGCACATATTGGCTCATATATACAGTATTAATCATGAATCTGAGCTAGGCCTGTACTGTCTGATCACATCAGTGTCACTCTGCTTTGAATGTCAGGAGAAATAAGAATTAATTTAGATTTTTAGATTTGAGTCAACTTTATTGTCATTGTGCACAGTACAAGCACAGAGACAATGAAATGCAGGTAGCATCTAAGTCTGTCTGGAGGGCTGACCGTCACCGTGACAACAGTAACTACAGCAACACAATAGTGGAAGGAGTCAAACACTTGTTTTGCCGGTGACAGATGCAAAAGAAGAAATGTGACAGAGTAGGGATGACAGACACTTATGTCTACACACTCCACATATAACAGCAGTATTTTTTTCCTCATAAGTTGCCAAAGACATGACCAGTCACCATGTTACTGTTGTTTGGTTCTGTAACGTTGCTCTGTGGGACATTTCTCTTTATTTTGAGTTGAATGAAGGACCTGTGTACTTATCAGTCTGTGAACACCATCAGACCGGCTCTACCCCTAACACCATCTCTGACTCTACCCCTGACAC
This sequence comes from Acanthopagrus latus, assembly GCF_904848185.1. Taxonomy (NCBI): domain Eukaryota; kingdom Metazoa; phylum Chordata; class Actinopteri; order Spariformes; family Sparidae; genus Acanthopagrus; species Acanthopagrus latus. The sequence goes on along the minus strand of NC_051046.1, from coordinate 144,189 downwards.
TCCCTCTGACCAGGGATGGGAGAAATAATCGATTCTGAGATGCATCGCGATGTGGACCTGGTCAATTCTGAATTGATTTACGAAAGCCAAAAATCGATTTTCTTAATTGACAATGTAATGTTGATGGAATGCAAGAGGTGGAACTTGTAATTGCGTAAGTGCAGCGCCTGGACAGTCGGTGGTGCGCGCATAACAAAAAACTGAGATGGCTCAGTACAACATTTACCCGGCAGCCTCCGCTTTAACAGCAAGCATGTGGAAGCATGGTTGTAGTTGCTTCCAGCTAGACGACCATGGGGCAAATGATATCAGATTTTCCGCCCAACTCGGAAAGAGTGAGGCAAATCACAAGCCCTTTTTTTAGATGGGAAAGGCAGCACATCTGCTCCAAGGTAAGGGCGGCAATGTGGCGTAATATTCCTCCTTTTCTAAAAGCCACCCCTGAGGTAGGCGTAAACATGTGATGGGAAGCTCGAAGTTGGACTGTTAACAGTGACAACGAATTTTTCTTAAAATAAGAGCTTTACATTGCACCCCATAAGAGTTTAGAACTGGGTTCTTAGCGGGGGGCTTTCCATTTTGAAAGTAGCGACCGTCCTTAGCTTGCCGACACAACAACAGGCTAACACAACCAAACAGCTACAGAGACCGAGGAGACGCTGCATCTCCTGGATCTCAGCAGCTGTCCAGTTGCTCATCTTGATGTCCGCGGATGAAGTGATGGACTGATTGCTGGGATCAGCTGTTTCCTGGTTTTAAAACTCCCCGGCTGCAGGTCATTGACACCTCCGCCCATCTCATGCAGCTAGGCCAGCACATTGACACCTGTTTTTAGATAGCAAGCGAGGCGGAAAAAAGTGTACCCTCCGAGGCGGAAAATCGGCGGACTAAAACAGACACTCTGACACTACTGACTCTACCTCTGACTCTAACTTTGACTCTACTAGGGCTTCCCCTGACCAAGGATTTTCTTGGTTGACCAGTGGTTGTCATTTAGAGCGATTAGTCGACGCATATACAAGGTTCTCCCCAGACGGTGGAACAACGGCTCTGCGCTGCTATTCTGCTAGCTCAGTGCCACTATACTCATTTTCAATTTTAGCTGCTTTATAGCGGGTGTATGTGGGCTGCCGCAGTCTTCTCGCAAAAATTGTGTTCCCCCGTCCCTGGCTGACGGTGACGAGCGTCTGTCCGTCGTCAGTGTATTTATCTCTGCTTTCAAATGTTCGGGCCGCCGTGGGCAGGTAGCTAGGCTACTTACATGTTTAAGGTGGTACATCATGTTCGTCATGGAGGAGTGACAGGCAGTTTTTCTTGCAAAGTTTGCATGTCACCGTCTTGGGGTCATCCTTCTTCTTTTCAAAATGATCCCATATTTTAGACGTCTTTCCTGACATGGTTGGCTATTAATTGTTAACTGTCTAACCTCAATGTCGAAGGGACCTGCCGTGTTTAAAAAAAAAAAACACTGACAGTGAGTGAGTGTCACGACTGCCTGTATCTGGCCCTTCAAATTAAAAGCCCTCCAGCCTTTTATACACCGGCCAGTTGCCAGTCACATAGATTTTGACTTAATTTTGACAAGACATGGCTCCAAATTTTTTTTTTCCTGTGACCAGTTGACCAATGAAATTTGGTCAACTATTTGGGGGCAGCCCTAGACTCTACCTCTGACTCTACCTCTGACAGTTCTGACTCTACCTCTGACTCCACTGACTCTACCACTGACTCTACCACTGACTCTACCACTGACTCTACCACTGACTCTACCACTGACTCTACCACTGACTCTACCTCTGACACTTCTGACTCTACCTCTGACTCTACCTCTGACACTTCTGACTCTACTGACTCTACCACTGACTCTACTGACTCTACCACTGACTCTACCTCTGACTCTACTGACTCTGTTGACTCTACCTCTGACTCTACTGACTCTACTGACTCTACCACTGACTCTACCTCTGACTCTACAGTCCAACTCACCACAGCTCCGACTTCTGTGTTAGGACCTGACCACTGTTGACATTTAAAGTGAAATTCTCTACCAGTAAGTTTGTTGTAATATTTAGTTGCTCCACGTGTTTTCACTTAGAGACAGTGAGTCCTGCATGTGGACTTATATTTGATTACTTTAGTTACTAGTTGCAGACAGACAGACAGGAGGCTGCATGAGAGACAAAATATTTCATTTGTAAATGTTATCAGAACCTGGACACAGAAACATCTGGAACTATAAACTCCTCCTCGTCACATCACTGAGGAGCCAGCAGAGTTTTCACCCCACATTAAAACCTGTATGTCTTGATCAGCCCACCTCTAAACAACAGAGAACATAATCAGCTGATTAATCAATAAAGAAAATAATCATGAGTCATTTTTAAAACCATTTCAGTTAAAATTCAGCTGGAGCTAAGAATGTTTCAGTGATTTGAGACAAATGAAAGTTACAGTCATCTAAATGTTTCCTCGGACACCAACTACAGATCAACCGATAGTCCAATGATCAATCGTAATAACATTGATCATCTCTGATCAGATAGTCTGATCAGGGCTGCATTATTGGAGAACTAAACCAGTGTGAATGGATACGCTGGCTTCGCGTATCGAGGGCGTGTCAGTCGGACAGTCAGTTATCTACACAGGTCCTCCACTCAGCTTAATACAGAGAAATGTCCCATAATGCAACGTTACAGGAGCAAACAAAACTAGCGTAGTAACTAACCATCTTAGGCAACTTCTATGAGGAAAAAAATACTACAGCTGTACGTGGCAAAGTGTCTGTCCTCCCATCTGTTCTCCCACGTGTCCTAATGAATCTATGTCTCGTTTCTGCCTGAAAAACAGTGTCTGTCACTGGCAAAAAACTTTAGCTCACTGAGTGTTTGTAATGAAAATAAATCACAGCGACAGTCAGTCCGGACTGAGACTTCAGGGAACTTTCCCCCGGAAAACAGCTTCCATCCCTGCGACATTGACAGGGAGGACACCAGGGAAACACCTTGAAAACACACCGACGTCATCATCATGACTGTCTCGTCTCTTTAGGAGCCGCAGCACTGGCTTTTTGTGTGAATACACAGTGGTTCATTTTTAAGGCGGAGATGCTTTGCTATGTGTGAATCACCTGTGGAGAATTGGTGAACTGTGGCTGCATGTTCTCCTGTGTGAATGGGGCTACTGATTACAGTCAGTGTTAGTGAGTCCAGCAGAGCTTCATTAAAGAACTCTTGGTGAGTGCTGAGCTCAGAGTGCAACAAAACAATGTCAGCACATGAAGATAGTATTGTTGTATATAATTTATATCATATAATGTATATTTATATATTACCTTAATATATTCTGTGTGTGTGTGTAGACTGTTGTTCATGTTCACAGATCAACTAAAGCATGAGAGTCCGTCAGGCTCTGAGGATGGAACCAGAGCTACTGGAGGCAGGATCTAGGTGAGGACACCTTCACACACACACAGTAATAGCAGTAATAATCTGATAAATGAGGATGATTACTGGTAATCAGGATGTTCCTGTATGGTAATGAATATATTGTGTCATTAGTGGTAACAGTAGATGAGAGACAGACACACAGTGATGGTCGAACAGGAGACGATCCATCTCGATCAATAAATCGTACTGTGATCAGCAACAGGTGAACTCTGAGCCAACACAGTTTATACATCAGTGAGAGGAAGTGTAATTCTTCTGTGTTGTTGCAGTCATGCTCACAGACCAGATGAATTTAATTATTCTGAAGATCTTACAGTGATCCGTACGGTGAATCTGTCTGGCCACATTATTAAACATGTAGTGAGCATGATCTCGCTTCATTCTACCGAATTAGAACAGATGGTGTAGAAACACAAGATAACTTTAAAAACACATCACTAATATTTCACCAAGTGTGATCTTACATCATGTAGCTGCTGTGTGTGTGTGTGTGTGAGTGCAGACATCAGATGGTGCTCTGAAGAAGCCATGGGTAGCTGTCTAAGCTGTCCAGAGAAAGAGTCTATTCCTGATAATCATCAAAGCAAATTCAAGGTGAGTGATGATGTCACTGTGGACTGTTCACTAATGAAACTGAGTTTGTTGACGATGAAGCATCTTGAACTGACGTGTCACACTTCATCAGAGTTTACACCACATGTTTTGGCTCAATGTGTGTGTGTGTGTGTGTGTGTGTGTGTGTGTGTGTGTGTGTGTGTGTGTGTGCGCGCGTGCGTGTGCCCGCCCATCCAGGTGATAAACGTGGATGACGATGGGAACGAGTTGGGCTCAGGTGTGATGGAGCTAACCGATGCCGAGCTCGTCCTCCACACACATCGCCGTGACGACGTCAGGTGGCCTTATCTGTGCCTAAGGCGCTATGGTTACGACTCCAACCTGTTCTCGTTTGAGAGCGGCCGCCGCTGCCAGACGGGACAAGGTACCTTCTGATGACATCACCACAGTAAACAAAACAACACAGACAACTGTTTACAGCAAGCAGCCTGGACCAGTTCAGACCAGACTGAACCGGTTCAGTCCTGTATGTAGGTATATGTAGGTGAAGAGTGCAGGTGTGGAGGTACGTGTAGGTGAAGGGTGCAGGTGTGTGGAGGTACGTGTAGGTGAAGGGTGCAGGTGTGGAGGTACGTGTAGGTGAAGGATACAGGTGTGGAGGTCTGTGCAGTGTTTAGTTCATTGATGATTTGATTCTACTGTAGATTTATTAATGATGTCAACTCCAAAGAGAATCACACACTTGTCATGATGATGTCATCATCTAATTGATGTAGTGATGACATCATCAGATTGTTAATGTTTGTTATTGTTTCAGGTATTTTTGCCTTCAAATGTTCTCGAGCTGAAGAGATCTTCAACATGCTGCAGGAGGTGATGCACAGCCACAGCATCAGTGTGGTGGAAGAGGCGGTGCTGGAGACCAACCACCAGGCAGCACACACTCCTGCAGGTACACACAGTACATAACTTTCTGCGTACACCAAATGAGAAGAGACCATTTTCTGTGTTACACTGGCGGGATTATTAATAACGTTACTCTCACTGCACCCAGCTGGGTGAGTTTCAGCTTCTACCTGATGACAAGCAAACTACTTTTAAAATGCTTGTTCTCGATCAGAGCTATGCTCTGCGTAGACATATTTCCATGACTTACCAGATAATCTGACTTCCTCACTCATTTTCCTCCACGCCAGCTCCTTTTTTTGGTCCTGTGTCTATGAGTAGATGTGTGTAACTTACAGCTCTGAATGTCTGCAAACACATCAGTGATGCTAACGTCATGATGTCAGTGTGATTTATGCTGCGTCATTTGTGCATCAGGCAGCATTAACTTGGTATGTAATAGCTGAGACGTATTTCACAAACAACAAACGGATGTGTCAGAAGACAGCCGAGGTGACTGGACACTGACTTTCTGTGTTGAGGTAGTTTGTGCTCTCATAGTTGCTGTAGTATAGGAGTGAGACGAGATCTGCTTCTGACACGAGACATGTACAACGTGTTGAACTGATCTACGATTTAAAATCATGAATACACAGACTGAAGCTGACTTCATGAATCTGTTATTAAAGTGTGTGTGTGTGTAGCTCTAGGGTACTCGGTGCCCACTGTTCCTAACGGTGTGACCAGGATCCCTTCTGTGGGTGAGGCCCCGTCTCACCCCTCCACCCGTCACCCATCTGTGGCCAGCACCCGTCTGCCCTCGGTGGGAGAAGAGTCCACTCACCCACTGCTGGTGGCTGACGACGCGGTGAGTCGCACACCTCCTGTTCTAATGATCAGTGGTGATGTCAAACAGGAAGTCATCATCGTTTGAATTTGATGTCCAGCAGGGGGCGTTTCAGTTCTGTCACATTACACACAGACCACCTCCAAATAACAGGAAATACTAACCTGGACCAACTGTAAATCTTTAAAATAAAGGACTAACATCAGAGCAACAGACAGGAAACTGTAAAAAACAAAATCAGACATAAAATGCAGGGACACTTATCAAAATCAATAAGATTTGAATATATAAATAAATAATGAAAATAATGAAATTAAACATCTAGATATTTAAAGGCCTGTTTCTGATTTATGGAGATCAATAAATGCTGTTTGTCTTTGAATGTTGACAAAGCTTAAGCCCCGCCCCTTCCTGTTTCATCATCATTGATCGAACCTTTGTCTGATAGTGAATGAAGAGACACAGATAAAGTATTGATCCGGTGTAAACTGTCATGTGTCGATGTAGTTCACTGAGCTATAACACAAAACTACATGAGGTTTGACTTTAATTACAACAAACTGACAAACATCATGTGTGAGGTTCTGACCCAGTGTCTCTCCTTGTTGACTGCTGTACACATTTTTTCAAAATAAATGTCCCATGAGTTGCAGCTGAAGGGATGTGCCTATGAAAAAGCTGCTGTGTGGTGTCATGATGATATAATGTGTGTGTGTGTGTGTGCTGTCACCTGTGCAGGTGCACACCTATGTGAACACCACGGGGCTCCTGGAGGAGCAGCCCAGCCCTCTGACCATCACCACCCCTCTGGAGAGCCCCTCATCTCCTCAGTCTCAGTGTCCTCCTACTCCCCCGCCTCCTCCCAGAGTCCGCACTGAGCTGCCGGCCCCGCCCACACAGCCGGAGCCCCAGGTGCTGCTGGAGCCGCAGGGTGTTCGCTTTGTGCTGGGCCCCACCCCAGTTCAGAGGCAGCTGATGGAGAAGGAGAGGAAGCAGCAGGAGGCGAAGGAGTTCGAGGAGCCTAGAGAGACTAATGGCCACAGCGAGGCCCCCGCCGAGCCCGAGCCGGCACCCCCGCTCCCCAATGGCTCCTCCTCCAATCCCTCCACTGCTCCTCGCCGCCACCGCCCACCCCCCCTCACCCCAGACCTGCAGAATGTCAACAACTCAGCCCAGCGGCGCACTGCCCTGCTGGATTACGAGAACCTGCCAGCGTTACCGCCAGTGTGGGAGGCGAGGAAGCCGAGCTCCGAGGACGAGGAGAACAGCTGTGGCGGGCTGAAGACACCGTCGCTTAACGGCTACAACCACCACGCTCACCACAGCCTGCTGCACCACTCCTACTCCCACCCTCTGTCTGCTGCCCTCGAGTCCTCACACAACTACGTCAACACGGAGAACGTGACAGCACCGCTCAGTGCCCACCGGCCCGACACGGCCCGCCGCCGTGCCGACGGACCCACCATCTTCAACTTTGACTTCCGCCGGCCGCCTCCGTCAGGCCACGCAGAGCCACCAAAAACCCTCAACTACATTGAGGTAGAGATGGACAGCAGCAGCGGGAACAAGGGCACTTCAGATGGCAGCAACCCCCACACACCTCGCACCCCCACCTCCCCCATGCCCCCCACCACCCCCACCCGTCGCACGGAGCTCTACGCCCTCATCGACATCGAGCGCACCGCTGCCATGTCCAACCTGCAGAAAGCCCGGCCACGAGACGACGGCACGTCACGCAAGACGCGACACAACAGCACAGAGCTGCCCACCAAAAGCACTGTGTGACCCGCACCTTGACTTCCTGTTAACACACCGGCGCTCACACGAGCTTCTTTATATTCCCACGGAGACGCAGTGACAGACTCCGAGTCTTACATGAGTTAATGACTTCCTGTGAGGTCACCTGTGCAGGTGGACCGTCACTATGAACCTCTGGTGATGTAATACCTCTGATGATGACTCACTGATGACTGCATTCCTCCTTATATGGTACAAATCAGTATTACTGAACAAAGCATTCCATTTAGCCTTTTATATGATTCACTACATGCTGCTGTAAGTCAGTATCTATGGACAAGCGCCACCTGGTAACCATGGTGGTACACACGGTACACTACACGTTATGTTTCTGAAAATGTACAGTAGATTCTGGCTGCACAATAAATGTCTGTTCTGTTTTTATTTGTACTGACTGAGATGAGACTCTTTATCTGATGCACGTATTTGGTGACGCCTCATACAGGTAACGACACATCGTGCACACAGGTAACACCTCATACACACCGCAAAGGTAATGACACCTTGCACACAGCTCACATGTCGCCATTTTCTTTCTTTCTTTTCGGGTCCACAGAGAATCTTGGGATATGTGAGGCCACGAAGGATCACAGAGGTGCATCCTCCAGAAATGGGGAAAAGGAACATCTGAAGGCGCCGTCAGACAGTGTTGTGATATAACTGGCCTTCAAATGCTCCTCCGAAGTATGCAGACCCTGAATTGGGACACAACCTATGGCATGGATTGGCACTTTCACAGTCCTGGTCGGCAGAAAAATGCTCTGAAGGCTGCAGCGTCCAATGCACAGAGGCTGTGACGGCCTCGGGTTCAACTCCTGGCCTGGGGTCCTTTGCTGTGTGTCTCATGTCCTCCTCCTGTCGTCTCTTCATCTGTACTTACAATAAAACTGTATTAAGTCCCCCCCAAAAAAAGGGTTGCTGCAGCCTTCGGGTTAGGGTTAACCCTTCAAAGGCTGCATCCTTCACAGGAGCATTTGAAGGCCAATTACATCACAATGCTGCGCGAAGGCTGTCCCAAATCGAAGGCTCCTCCAGATGCTCCTTTTCCCTGTATTTGGCCTCACATATCCCAAGATTCTTTGTGGGCCTGACAAAGAAGAAAGAAAAAGAAAGAAAATGGCGACATTGCGTGGCGTAGATCGTCACTGCCTGGGCGCTGATCAACTGACAGGTCATAGACGCTCTGATCGAAAACCAAACGTTTCTTCAACCAGTTTGGTGGCAAGTTGAACTTCAAGGCACAAAACTTTTTTTCCCCCACAGAATGAAGTTAGGACTGAATATAGCAACTCCAGCAAGACTTTTTAACATTAAAGGTCTAATTACTCAGTAATGGTTTAATATTGGAAGGCAAACTGTATTCAATCCCCTAAAACAATACTTTAATTAAAAGGTAAATGTATTTAATTGCTCACTTACTAGTAATCAACTCATAGGAGGAAAGTTTAATGGCGCTTTCTCATTGAAGTACTTGTTGAACTGAAATTATACAGATGCTGTTTAACACTTGCTGACATAGTGATTAAAAAAAAGACCCTAACACATAATTTAGATGATACTAATCACTGAGCATCATTTGGAAATATGGTGTCAATGTTCAAGTTCTGCAGCTAGCAGCATTCACATACAAATAAACTAATATTTAAGTGTAACGCCAAAACACGTGATGTTGTGATGAACATTATAATCACAGATTGTAAAGAAACTCATGGGCTGCTTCTGAAGACAAGCAGGAAAAGTTGGTCATGTAACTGAAGACAATCCCTGATGACAATCTGGCACCTGGATATGTTATGTGACCTTTACAGGTAGCCATTAGAGGGCAGACCACTCACAGATCAGATCTGACCACAAGAGACTACAGACTGACAACACACTGAGCTGAAGGAAAACTTTTATTTCATCACAAACAGGGGTACAAAAGAGATGATTCTTATAAAAACTAAACAGATGTTTCACATCTTCAGCACAGCACTCAATATTTACAACACGTTTAATCCACAAACAGATGCTACAAAAATATTCATATTTAGTTTCACGTCTGTTCCTGCATCAGCTGACAGCCTCTGATTGGTCAGAATGAGCAGGTGACCCGATGAGTCACCTTATCGGGCGACGAGTCTACGTTTCGTCGTCTGCTCCACCAGTTTGTGATAATTGTCCAGTTTGTCTCGAACTTTATTGTAAATCTGAAAACAAACGATGGCGATTGATTAAAACAGTCGATTTCCACAGGTGACATATTCATTACCTGAAACAGTAAAACAACAGGAAGTGATGATGACTCACACTGCTGTTGGTCTGAGTCTCGTTCAGAGCCTGAAGCAGCTGATCAATGGAAGTGTACGGCAGCCAGACTGATGATGACGTCGCAGACAGAGGCCTCTGCAACACACACACACACACATACAGTTCTCATACCTGTATACATGTGATGCTGCTGATGCGTTCACTGACCTCTGACCCTGTCACATTCCTGTACTTGTCCTACACTTAAAAGGCGTCAATATTGGCTCTACTGAAGCCCACAAATCTAAACTCAAAACTCACTTCTTTGACGTTGCCTTTAATTAGTCCTTGATTGCTAGCTTCTTCAGTGGGTCAGTCTCAGTCTCAATGAGTTCCTACAGGATTAGATTTTACAACGACGGGAAACAACCTGCTGATTCTGATCAGCATCACATTTCTCTAACGTTTGTTTTGTTTTGTTCCCACAAGCTGCAAGCTGTCACTCTTTACACTCCCTATAGCTTCCTCCTCCTCTTCCTTTTTCATTCAGGCTCCCTTCTGATGGACCTCGGCCCCTGACCATCTACCTCTCCCTGCTCCTGCTGCCTCACATACTGACAGATGTGGATCAGACCCTGTGCTCCACTGGCTCCTCGCTCTCCTCTGGCTCCTCCTCTCTGTGTTTCTGTACAGTTTGCTGCCTCTTCACTCTGATCTCTCTGTCTGCCACTGATGGGGTCAGCAGGATGGACAGGAGGTGGTGTGGCTCATTGGCTCGTCGTCTCCTGGATCCTCTCACTTTACCCATTCTTTCATTTGTATCAGATATTCTGTCGATGCAACTTGTAAACTGTGGTTCTGTACATGTGACATCTGCTCCCTGTCCATCCTGCAGAGGATCCTCCTCTAACGAGAAGTTTCTCCTCACTTGAATCGAGGGTCTGAGGACAGAGGATGTCGTTCACTGTACAGATTGTGAAGCTCAGTGAGGCGATCCGATTGTGATTTTGGGCTGTATAAATAAAATTGATTTGATTTACACTGCCTCTACTGTTCATGTGTAGTGTTATAGCGCAGGAGGAGACGTGGTGCATTCAAAATACATGAAACTAAATACAGGACGCCATGTTCCTCTGACATCACCCCCAGAGGCTTTGGAGTCATTCTGCTGTGTTAAAAGCTAAAACAACAAGAATTTGACAAATCTTTATCATTTGACTTTAAACATGGATGATCAAAAAACACAATGTAAATTAACTGTGATGATAGCTAGGAGGGGCTAATGTGTGAAATAAGGTGTGTGGCTGAATAATTCACAAGTTTTGTCATCAAATCATTAAATGTCCCACAGTTTAATTCTGGGTTAGGGTTTGGGTTAAGCTCTTCATGTGTTAAAAACAGTTATCGGATGCTAACAAGTGTCTGAATGAGACTACAAAGGTTGTCGGGGACATTAAACATCCTCACAGCGAACACGATCAGTGTACTAGAGTGCTGATTTTCTGAAGTACCTCTATTCCAAAGTACTGGTGTCCTTTCCCCAACAGAGCGTCTACATACTCCAGCACCAGCTCAGCTGCAGCGTCCAGCTGGTCAAAGTTCAGGAAGAGACGCAGGAGAGACGCAGCATCCACGGCCTGAAATACACAGCAGTGCATCATGGGAAAATAACCAGGATTGGTCTGAATACAAATGACATCAACGTCAACTGTCTCTCCTCTCTCTATTGGCAAATCTCTCACCTTGTAAGACTTGACCAGCCAATCAGGCAGCGGGACGCCATGTGACAGCAGCTTGTTGATGACACAGCGGTGGTACTGAGCGTTAGAGGAGGAAAACCTGTCCAGGTAGGAGGCAAGCAGCCGCCACGCCTCGTCTGTTGCACTAGACGCATGAAGCAGGAGAAAGATTTTTAAAAGAAAGAAAGAAAGATGTCGGAACTCTTTACTGTCGTTAAAGTTTAGATGAATAAAGTCAAACCTGGACTCTTTGGTGTTGACGAATGATGACAGCTGATTAGCAGCCAACCAGCTCCAGGCTTCATTCTGAGTCTCCTCCCCCCCAAATTGAAGCTTAACGCACCTGAAGAAGAGTGAATGATGATTAAACATGTCATTGTCTCCTTGTGATGTTAACATCAGCTCAGAACACTAAACAGAAACACTTCATGTTTAAAATATTCAAATATTGCTGACTATTAAAAGTTTGAACATCAATCCTTCTGATGTTGTCCACTTTTTATGTTGGAACTTGAAGCAATTCAAAACTTGTATAAACTTGTATAAACTTCACTCCTTCTCACAGAGAGATGCCACATCACTGCCAGTTTCTCCAGTCTGTGGGCACCACCAACCCTAACCCAGCTTTTCCATTCACACAAACCCATCTCTCCTCTGCTGTGGCTCTGATACTACCTCCAGAGGCGGATCAGAGCCACAGTGAAACTGCCCCCCCCTCCGCATCTGAAACTTTCACACAGGACGATGCAGAGAATCGGTGCATGATTCCCGCCTTGCAAAGGGGCTATTCTTTATACTTCAGTTCTAAAACATGAAGATCCACAGGATTCTGTGGAAAACCAAAAATCTGTTCCCAAATACAAATATACAGAAAAACACTGATATTATTAAAGTACAGTCATGTTGAAGTCATGTGATCATGTGATTGCACGTCTGTTATCATCTGAAAACTGAACAGAGTTAAAACTCACTTGAAGGTCAAACCCTCAAAGACGGACGTCAGGTTCAGTCTGAAGGTTTGACAGACGGACAGAGCTGAGTCAAAGAGTCCAGTTTGGACCAACAGGGACACCATCTCCACTGCTGATGCACTGCCTACATGTGAGACACAGACAGGTGAGACAGCTGCAGGTGCTGAAGGCAAACAGGTATTCTAGGTGTTAGAGGTGAACAGGTGTACCAGCGATGGCTGCAGACGGCGGGTGGTGCTGGGCGAGGGTGAGACGGCTGCGGGACAGGATGTATTCTTTCTCCAGGTCCCTGAGTTCCAGGATGTCGACCTGACGTTTGACTGCAGGAGATCAAAGTTTTTACATTGATGACATCATGTGATCACATCAATAATTTACATTTACAAATTACTCATGTATCAACATATTGATTAATCTAATCATCAAAATCTACCTGACATGTGTGTCTGTGTATGTGTGTCACCTCATGAGGTCAACATTTACCAACAGTCTTTATCTGAAACACAGGTCATGTTTATTGTGTGTGATGTGGTCGTCATCTACCAGGAGGCAGAGCGTCCCACAATAAACCACCTACAGTCCACTGAAGACTTCCTGTCTGCTGTTGAGCGCAGCGAAGGTCCAGAAGACAGTAGGACTCCTGTCCAGCAGAATTTCATGACTCTAGTTGAGTCTGTTGTTTAACTGTTTCTGTCTCCCACTTTTAAAGAGGTCACGTTCTGTTAATTTTCCAGCTCTTACTTTTATCCGTGTGTCCTCGTGGAACAGGTTTACATACTTCACAGTATGTTTGCTTTGCTGCAGCTTTCACACTGTTTTAAACAGGTTAGCACCTAACGATTATTTGTGTATCAATTCATCTATCAATGATTTTTTAAAATTAGTCTATATTTTTTTTTATTACTCAAATAATATAACAATGAATTAACTCAACATAACATTTAAAAATGTGTCATTTATATTTCAATATTTTATTCAATCACTGCAGGTCCAGTCTTAACTAGTAGTCTCTGTAATCCTGGGATATATCATGTGGAAACCAAAAGTAACTATAGTAGTCGTAACATGTTTTGTTGTTTTTAAATCAACCTTAAAAACAGATATATGGCCTTGAGTAAAACAATTTGTCATTTAATGTGTACCTAAAGAGGACACAACAGAAAGAGCAGCGCGTCTGAATGTATTTACTGTCTCTCAGCTACAACTCGTCATGGTTGCTGACAGTCGAGATCAACGGACAGAGTTCACTCGCTCTGACACGTCTCTTGGTGAGTCTCATCATGGATTTAAGGTAGCATGGCTAACTTATCCAACATGGTGATCATTCCAAAGATAGAAATGTCATGCATGTCATCCTCATGTTAGTGATAATACAAGGCTCCTCTTGAAATCCATATTTTCTTTGACATCCATTTCCTTCCTCCGTTGCTCTTTCTGAGGCTTCTTTAATTTTGTAGATGTTAAAGCTTTGTTATCTCTACCAAAGAGTTAGTATGTTTTCACCCATGATCGCTGGTTGGTTTGTCAGCAGGAGGACACCAAAACTACTAAACAGTTTTCAGCTAAACTTGGATGGGAGATGGGACTCGGCCCGAATTAGACCCCATTGACTTTTGGTACGGATCCGGATAACTGGGATAGATGTGGGAATTTTCCCCTCTTTCATCACCATTGTGAGATAAGAGGTTTTTCAACATTTTTGTTAATTTCTCAGCGAATACTGTAAAGATCTTAATAAAGAATAAATCGACACAAACAACTGGTGGATTTAGTTGCCTGGTATCTGTGAGTGAATACAGTCTGATGTGTATTAGGCTTGATTCAATTAAAGGGGGCCTCACCTGCCGAGCTCTAGCAGAGATATGCGCTCTATTGAATGGCATTTTGTATTTATTTTTGTATTTATTTATGTATTTACATAATGCCTGTTACACAGAGATGTACGTAATTTAAGGTGTTTTAGGCAGAGCAGCAGAGAGTAACTCCCTCTGGTGTGGACTGTTTTTTCACTTTGTAGAGGCACAAAGATGTTTTGAAACACAATGAAGGAAAAGCAAAAACCCAAAGAACAGAACATGACCTCTTTTAATCTTCTTGTTATCCAATTATTTTAATGCTTCCTAATTTACGCTGAGCCTCTTTGTCACCAAGTACAAAACTACTGAACAAATTAATGTCACAGAAAACTCAGTAATGCTGAATAAAGACTGACTGTCCACAGTGAGGCTGTTAATAAAGTTTTGTTGAAGACAGCTAAGTCACCTGGTTCAGAAGAAAACTCTCCATCAGAATTTCTCTTTGGAGATGCTCCTGGACGTTCATACTGCATCAAACACAAAACACACTTCAACCAGAATCGCAATGAAACAATCACAAACTCTACACACAGATCCTGCTCTGTGTGTCTATACTGTATGTGTATATAATTATATGAATTAGTACAAATGTGTTTATGTTTATATGTGTAAAGTATATATAAGTACCACAGCTCCGGAGGCAGGCTGGACGATCCAGGCGTACTCTGGTCTGATGAGGCGGAGACAGTTGAGAGCAGCCAGGTAACAATTCACCTGCTTCTGAAGGCCGAGACGAGTCCGAACCTCCCGACCGAGACGCATCCCGAACTCAAACATGACTGTCCCCGCTGAACGAACACACACGCACAAATTTTTAATAAAATCACATGACAGACAGATGTTTAGCTTCAGTAACAGATGTTAATAGAATAACCAGATGTGTATCAGCATCAGACAGATGTGTCTGTACCTTTCCTGTAGTTGTGTCTGTTGATGTGGAAGGCGTACAGCAGCTCGTAGTAATTATGAGCCAGCAGGTCCAAACCTCGGGCTCGAGACTCGATGATACTGACCACCTGATGAGGAGACAACATGTCTGTCTTTAATCCCTTAGAGCGGGCGGTAGCACTACAGCTCTGTGAGGACAACCTTCACTGGAACTACTTCATTGTGTTTCAACCTTCAGGTGAGACGTTTGGTCCTCACTAATACCTTTTCAGAGCTCTTTGATTAACATGCTCCAGTCGTACAGAGACATCTAGTGGCCACAGTGAGTTTAGTGATCAGCGCTGTCTGCTTGTGTGAAACTTATCATCTTCTATTTGTGACCTTGCGGCAGGTCGGGGTCAAAGGTCATAGGTCAGGAGAGGGTTTTTACCTCATCATGCAGGTTGACGTAGGGGAACTGGACTAAATCCTGGAGCTGAGAGCGTTCACACAGAACCACCACCAACTGACGGAGACAGTCCAACTGCCTGAGAACACATCATATACAATTAATATACAGGAAAAAGTTATATTATATATAGTTAATATACAGGCCAAATTAATATTGAATATAATTAATATATAGATCAAAGTAATATTAAATATAGTTAATATACAGATCAAAGTAATATTAAATACAGTTAATACACAGGAAAAAGTAATATTATATATTGTTAATATACAGGTCAAAGTAATAACCATATAACATATCATATATAGTTAACGATAATTAATAGTATAACTCTGTTGTGTTCATGTCAACTGTCTTCAGTTGTTTGACAAGATTTTCATATTTCCATCTTTACTTTGAAAAGTTGTAACATAAAAAGTTTTAGTAATTGTAATCGCCATCACCACGTACATGCTGCAGTCTGGGTTCTGTGTGAGGGCTTCATAAGCTTCACTGTTGTGTCCGAGGTCCAGATGATGCTTGAATATTCGAGTCCACAGAGCAGCCTGAACACAACCACAGGTTTATTCATTTATAATAAATGTATATTTATATATGAATAATACAGTAAACTGCAGCACTGATCTGAACTCAGTGAGATGGATATCAAAATAAATCACGTCATGCCTCTAAGGAGCTGTTTACCTGACTGTTGACGTCGCTGACTGCCTCCGTGATGGCCAGAGAGGCCAACTGGATAACCAGCTCAGGTAGACCAACATCCTCCAACAACCGCAGCACCTGAACACACACACACACACACACACACACACACACACACCCCATTGAAGCCATTTGGATTTTCTGTTGATCGACTTGTTGACTGATAGTTTTACATGTTTAATGTTCTGCTGTTCAGAAATGAGTCTGTTACTTCAGGTGTACTGTCACCTTATTGTAGTACTGCAGTCTGGGAGTGGAGGCAGGCTCCTCTTCCTCGCTGCCCACCAGTCTCATCAGGAATTCCTCCTTCTCCACTTCCGTTG
>NC_051046.1:77500-122500 GCF_904848185.1 Acanthopagrus latus | reverse complement strand
CTGATACTGACACTGCCTCCGGTTACAAACAGCTGTTTGTGTAGTGAACACACCTCACTCTCCACAGCCACCGTCACCTCCTTCTTCAAAGTCTCCCAGGACACATCAGTGATCCTCTCTGAGCCTCTGCGGTAGATCTGAAACACACAGATACACACCAGGTCACTATGACTGTGTGTGTGCTTGTGCTCCAAACAGGTGGGAGGTCCACCATTTCTCTCCTTCCTGTTTGTTCACATTTGGCTGTCAATACTTCTCGGCTGCCATGACGGCAGCGAGTGGAACAAGCTACTGCTAATGTGAGTTGTTCAAAAACTTTCTTTTTAGTGCACAAACAATGTTCTCAATGCTGGTGTTCATGTGTAGAGACCCTGGTGATACTACCAGCAAAGTTTCATGTTCTGTTGAGCCTTCTTAACATTTTAAAAATAGAGATTTTGATGCTGTCGTAAAAGTACCCCAGAAGTTCATTGAAAATTAACTTGCCCAAAAAACGAAACAACGGTAAATCTTAAAAGTGCCTCTTTCATTATGATTATGCTTTTACACGAAGGTTTGACTCACATACATTCACAAAAAAAAAGCCTTGGTTGCATTTTGCCGAGAGTTTCACTTTAACTACAGCAGGTTGTCTCTCACCTGTAGAGCTTTCACTATGGCTGAAGCTGTGAAGCGTAGAGGAGAGAAGAGAACCTCCAGGTATGTCTCCTGTTAATATAAACACACAGTATTATAAACATGATGAGTGAATAGTGAGAGTTCAGTTCCCATGACAACACACTTGATCTCCTGGATATAGTCAATCAATTTAGTATTTCAAAACTTCCATCCATCCATCCATCCATCCATCTTCTTCCGCTTTATCCGGTACCGGGTCGCGGGGGCAGCTGTCTGAGAAGGGACACCCAGACTTCCCTCACTCCGGACACTTCCTCCAGCTCTTCTGGGAGGATCCCAAGGCGTTCCCAGGCCAGCTGGGCGACATAGTCGCTCCAGCGTGTCCTGGGTCTTCCCCGAGGTCTCCTCCCAGCGGGACATGCCAGGAACTCCTCCCGAGGAAGGCGTCCCGGGGGCATCCGAAACAGATGCCCGAGCCACCTCAACTGGCTCCTCTCGATGTGGAGGAGCAACGGCTCTACTCCGAGCTCCTCCCGGGTGACAGAGCTCCTCACCCTATCTCTAAGGGAGCGCCCTGCCACCCTGCGGAGGAAACTCATTTCAGCCGCTTGTATCCGGGATCTTATTCTTTCGGTCATGACCCAAAGTTCATGACCATAGGTGAGGGTAGGAACGTAGACTGACCGGTAAATCGAGAGCTTCGCCTTTCGACTCAGCTCTCTCTTCACCACGACAGACCGGTATAACGACCGCATTACTGCGGCCGCCGCACCGATCCGCCTGTCAATCTCACGCTCCATCCTTCCCTCACTCGTGAACAAGACCCCAAGATACTTGAACTCCTCCACCTGAAGCAGTAGCTCTCCCCCAACCCGGAGGGGACAAGCCACCTTTTTCCGGTCGAGAACCATGGCCTCGGATTTGGAGGTGCTGATTCTCATCCCAGCCGCTTCACACTCGGCTGCAAACCGCCCCAGGACATGCTGGAGGTCCCGGCCCGAAGGAGCCAACAAGACCACATCATCCGCAAAAAGCAGAGATGAAATCCTGTGGCTCCCGAACCAGATCCCCTCCGGCCTGTGGCTGCGCCTAGAAATTCTGTCCATGAAAATAATGAACAGAACCGGTGACAAAGGGCAGCCCTGCCGGAGTCCAACATGCACCAGGAACAGGTCTGACTTACTGCCGGCAATGCGAACCAGGCTCCTGCTCCGCTCGTACAGGGACCGTACGGCCCTTAACAGAGGGCCCCCAACCCCGTACTCTCGGAGCACCTCCCACAGAATGCCACGAGGGACACGGTCGAATGCCTTCTCCAAGTCCACAAAACACATGTGGACTGGTTGGGCAAACTCCCATGAACCCTCGAGCACCCTGCGGAGGGTATGGAGCTGGTCCAGTGTTCCGCGGCCCGGACGAAAACCGCATTGTTCCTCCTGGATCCGAGGTTCGACTATCGGCCGAATTCTCCTCTCCAGTACCCTGGAATAGACTTTCCCAGGGAGGCTGAGGAGTGTGATCCCCCGATAGTTGGAACACACCCTCCGGTCCCCCTTTTTAAATAGGGGGACCACCACCCCGGTCTGCCAGTCCAGAGGCACTGTCCCTGACTGCCATGCAATGTTGCAGAGACGTGTCAACCAAGACAGCCCTACAACATCCAGAGACTTGAGGTACTCAGGGCGGATCTCATCCACCCCCGGTGCTTTGCCACTGAGGAGCTTCCCAACTACCTCAGTGACTTCAGCTTGGGTGATGAATGAGTCAACCTCTGAGTCCTCAGCCCCTGCTTCTCGAAGTATTCCTTCCACCGCCCGACAATATCCCCAGTCGAGGTCAACAGATCCCCACCCCCACCATAAAGAGTGTTGGTGGAGAACTGCTTCCCCCTCCTGAGGCGCTGGATGGTTTGCCAGAATTTCCTCGAGGCTGACCGATAGTCCTCCTCCATGGCCTCTCCGAACTTTTCCCAGACCCGAGTTTTTGCTTCCGCGACTGCCCGTGCTGCTGCTCGCCTGGCCCGCCGGTACCCGTCAGCTGCTTCAGGAGTCCCCCGGGCCAACCAGGCCCGGTAGGACTCCTTCAGCTTGACAGCATCCCTTACTTCCGGAGTCCACCACCGGGTTCGGGGATTGCCGCCACGACAGGCACCGGAGACCCTACGGCCACAGCTCCGGACAGCCGCATCAACAATAGAAGTGGAGAACATGGTCCATTCGGACTCAATGTCCCCAGCCTCCCTCGGGATCAGGTCCAAGCTCTCCCGGAGGTGGGAGTTAAAGACCTCTTTGACAGAGGGTTCTGCCAGACGTTCCCAGCAGACCCTCACAATACGTTTAGGTCTCCCAGGTCTGTCCAGCTTCCTCCCCTGCCAACGGATCCGACTCACCACCAGGTGGTGATCAGTTGACAGCTCAGCCCCTCTCTTCACCCGAGTGTCCAAGACATACGGCCGGAGGCCAGATGACACGACCACAAAGTCGATCATTGACCTCCGGCCTAGGGTGTCCTGGTGCCATGTGCACATATGGACACCCTTATGCTTGAACATGGTGTTCGTTATGGACAAACCGTGACTAGCACAGAAGTCCAATAACAAAACACCACTCTGGTTCAGATCGGGGAGGCCGTTCCTCCCAATCACACCCCTCTAGGTAACACTGTCACTGCCCACGTGAGCGTTGAAGTCCCCCAGAAGAACGACAGAGTCCCCGGTTGGTGCACTCTCCAGTACCCCTCCCAGGGACTCCAAGAAGGCCGGGTACTCTGCACTGCTGTTCGGCCCATAAGTCGCAACAACAGTGAGAGACCTATCCCCGGCCCGAAGGCGCAGGGAAACGACCCTCTCGTTCACTGGGGTAAACTCCAACACATGGCGGCTGAGCCGAGGAGCTATAAGCAAGCCCACACCAGCTCGCCGCCTCTCACCGCGGGCAACTCCAGAATAGAAGAGAGTCCAGCCTCTCTCAAGGAGTTCAGTTCCAGAGCCCAGACTGTGCATAGAGGAGAGCCCTAGTCTAGATCTCTAGTCGGTACCGCTCAACCTCTCGCACCAGCTCAGGCGCTTTCCCCCCCAGTGAGGTGACATTCCATGTCCCCATGGCTAGAGTCACCATCCAGGGATTGGGTCGCCGGGGCCCCCGCCCACGACCGCCACCCAAATCACACGGCACCTGCCCCTTCTGGACCCTCCTGCGAGTGGTGAGCCCACAGGAGGGCGGGACCACGTCGGTCCCATGGACCCGGCCACCAGGCGCTCGCCTGCGAGCCCCAACCCCAGGCCTGGCTCCAGGGTGGGGCCCCGGTGACGCCGATCCGGGCGACGTACGCGTCCTCGTTTTAATCACTATCATTGGGGGCTTTTGAACCGATCTTAGTCTGACCTGTCACCTAGGACCTGTTTGCCTTGGGAGACCCTACCAGGGGCATTAAGCCCTGGACAACATAGCTCCTAGGATCATTCAGGTGCTCAAACTCCTCCACCACGATACGGTGCCGGTTCAAAACTTTGTTTTTAATAATTTCCTGTTTTTCCTGTAATTTTTTTTTCACATTAATACATTTTGTTTTTATTAAACTGTATTGAATACATTTATTACATTACATGTCTTCAACATAAACATTACTAAATGTCAGATTAGAGTTTCTCACTTCATCTCCAAGCGCTGAGCAACCAGCCGCTCACACTATTCTTTGTTCTGGATGTTTATCTGTTTCTCTAAACACTTTGTTGGTCTGTGTAGTCTGACAGTCTAATTCTCTTCTGTTGATCATCACGGGGAAGGTGACAGCAACAGTTCAGTTCGCTGTGCTTCATGCAGATGTGGCTGAATGGATTATACCAGACAGGCTGACTGAACCAACTGCCAGTGTGAGCAGGAGGAGGGAGACAGAGTCCTGCTGTCTTATTAACGATCAGTGGTGTAATCCTGCACATGTAACTATGAGGCAATATCCCTGATATTAAACCGATGGCTACAGAAGACAGAGGCCTTACTATCTGCCATGGAAGTTCTTGCACACTAATGGTGTCACTGTTTATATTCCACCATCTGCTGCAAAACAGAACTGTTCCAGGAGACTACAGGGACCGTACAGCACACATCTGTTTCTATCAGGACAACAGTGTACACCCCTAAAAGTCTGCTGCTTAATAACAAGTAACTGCTGAAGAAGACACTCCATTTATGAATGAAGACACGTTATTGATCTAAACATGTCACATGTTACAAAGACACTAAACAGGAACAATATAGGCTACTTCTTTATCCCCGTGGAGAAAGTCCCCAGACTCCCTTAACAAATGTGTCAGTTTAGTGAGTTGTTGAGTTGGAGACACTTTATAAACTCTGTGAAACTCTGTCTCTGACTCATTCTGCATTATTTGGACCTTCTTGTTAATTCAGCTGATGTTCTACACAAACTTCTTTCTGTCTTTGGGTAGAAACATGAAGTCTGTTTGTCTCACTGATGGACGGGTTTGTTTCATATAGAGCAGGAAGTGACATCACATCACAGGTGGTCACTCAGATGCGGTTAATGTAGCTATGAGCTGACAGATTGAGAGCTGAACACTGATCAATTACACTTACTCTGGGGTCCTGGTCCACTCCGATGTGGACTTCTTCCTCAGGCGGAGGCTGAACAAACACTTGGTTCCACTGACCAGCTGTGTTACTGCAACACACACATACGCACACACAGTTACAAACAGACATCTGTAAAGGTGTATAATAACGCTACATTCAGACAGATTCAGGGGACAGGAGGAGTAGGGGAGTTAAGTGTGAATGTTATCCAGTCGTAGAAAGGGAACACGAAGTGGAACACCTTCCTTCAGAGAGGGGCTGGGGACATAAACCCAGTATTAAACAGCCCCGGGATCACTTATTAAAGACTGTAGCATTGATAAGCTATCTTATCTGTTCTGCCGTCAGAGAAATTAAGACTCTCTACTTCAATGTACATTCATTGGTCAAATGCAGAAAAGATCTCTGGGACTACTCACTGTTCAAAGTTGATGTATTTGACCACAGTGGTATTGGAATCGTCCACCCAGACGCCCCAAATGTCAGTGGAAGTAAGAGCAAAATCCACCAGAGTCTCCTGATGACAGATGCAATCACACAAACAATATTTTAATTCATTATTCATCACATGATGTACATGTTGGATGATAAATAACAATGATCAGAAACCTGCGTGGTGAAGAGAGACGAGATGTGATCTAGGCTGTAGCGGTTGTTGTCGGTGGCAACCAGCTGCAGGACGGTGAACTGTCCTCTCTGAGGGACAGCCAGGTAGACACACAGACAGAGGCCAGTGGTGGAGGAGAAGGCCAGTCTCAGACGATGACCCTGACCTGACAAACGCTTCACTCCTTTACAGGCCGGCATGTACTCCAACATGTCAGCCTCCAGCAGACATGCCTGCTCCTGGAATGAGGATTTCATGATGCAGTGTTAGTCTGTGCCTGAGCCTCATCTGTATGACTGATATTGTGTGAGGTCTCACCCTGAAGGACCACATACGCAGCTTGTGATCCTGACAGAGTGCGAAGATGAAGGAGTCTTCTTCCAGCTCTCTGACAGCCATACTGAGCACCAGGTCAGCTGGACTCTGCTCCCCACGAATTGCTGTGGGCATCCAGCCAGACAACCTCCACATCATGGAGCTCCTCTTCAGCTCCAGCACCGACACACTGCCTGCCCCGCCCCCCCGCACACAGAGTCATTATAATTGTCTTCTTACTGATCGTGAACAGCAGGAATCAGTCACTGG
The DNA here is from genome assembly GCF_904848185.1 of Acanthopagrus latus. Classification (NCBI taxonomy): domain Eukaryota; kingdom Metazoa; phylum Chordata; class Actinopteri; order Spariformes; family Sparidae; genus Acanthopagrus; species Acanthopagrus latus. The sequence continues at coordinate 116,101 of NC_051046.1, read as the reverse complement.
TAACTGGTTTAATGTACATGCGAGTGCAGTTTCAAGACAGACTGAGACCACTGTGTTACCCTGTGTGTCGTGCGGTGGCAGTGTGACCACCATGATGCCTCCAGCGGGTGAAGCGAGAGCATAGTGAGCCTCTCCAGACTGACTGAGCCAGGCTGTGGAGGTGATAGGACTCCCAGTCTGGACCACTGAGCTGGGGATGACGGCACTGTGAGAGGAGTCCTGCACACTCAGTTTCATCACATCAGTGAAAATTGACTGCATGTGAAGCTCTGTCACCAGCTCCTGGAGATGGTTGACAGGGACACATCTGTTAGTTTTCTATTGTGATCTACATCTTTAACCCCATCTGTTCCAGTATTATATACTCACACTCCGGTACATGCGGGAGGGGTGGGGTAGCACCAGTCTGTGGATGCTCTGATTGGTGCAGACAAGGATGATGACATTGTTGAGTGTCTCCTGGATGATGACTCCTCCAGGAAGAACAGTGCAGTGGCTGAACTTGAGTTTGACAGCGTTGTTAAGCAGGTTGGTGTCCAGAGACTGCTCCACCAGCTGCACCGTGTCACCTGATGTGGACCTGCATGCAGTCACGGTGCGAATACACAAACACACAATGGTGAGGACCCGTTAGTGAACAGAATGATGTTATTCTCCGATACAGTGGATGGCAGAGTGGTTGTTAGTCCACCGGTAAAACCAACAAAGAAAAGGAGGAGGACTATTTAATGCAGTTGGCTTGACCGTAACCCATCCAAGTTAGCTCAGCACAAAACAGGAAGTTAGATGACTCTGCTGATGGAAGTCTTGAGTGCGTATGCAGTATGTATCATACAAACACAAAGCACAATGCCACTCGTCTCTGATGGGAACCAAACGTGCACTGACCAGAGACGCCTCCCCAGTGAGTTTTACTGCGTTACTCGTTTTTTTTTGGCAACAACATAAAATACAGTTTAAATAACCTGCAGACTGGCTGCCTGATACTTTCTGCTTCTTTACTAAATTAATTTATGGGTGTCTCTTCTTTGAATTTAGTGAGGTAAGATTTTAAGAGAACAAACTGTTCTTAATGCAAGGCAACATGTGTGGATAAAAGATGTTTCTTAGCTTTATTTTACTTGCAGCAAATTTAAAATGATGTGTGTTGACTGTGATACTTCAAAGTGACTGAGCTCAAATTGTAAGTGATTAATAATTCATGTCACAGTGAGGCAGGACCTTCACGAGGAACGTCTGCAGGAAACACGAGTGGATGTTACTGACCAGTGAATGAATCTGTTACTGGTGACAGACAACAGCTTCCCACTCTCCTCATAATGAAAGGCTCCAGCACTGTCAGGAAACTTCACACCACCTGGAAGAGCACTCAGACCTGTACACAGGAAACACATTAATATCATCAGCTGTGTGTACAGAGGAGCTCAACACAGAGCGAGCACGAGGAGGAGGACCAGATCAGGAGACCGCTGTGGAGAAAACTACAAGAGATCAAACATTGACGTCCAATTATCGAACTTTTGGTTCCTGAGCAGCAAATGTTAAACAAGACTGATTAAAATTCATCTTTGATAAACAGATTAATTTATAAAGGGATGGGTTCAGATCCTGTTTCTGTCAACTAAGAACCCTAACCCCTAACCCAATATCAAACTATTTATTAGCATTTATTATCCAAACGCTCTCTGTCTGTTTCACTGTTCACCATCCCGAGTGGCTCTTCTGTGACTTAGATCCAGCTGCTCAAAATGCAGCTGAAATGATCTGAAAATGTAGTGGTGGTAGTGGTGACGACTAGGGGTGGAACGGTTCACAAAATCCACGGTTTGGTTCATATCACGGTTTTGTGGTCTCGGTTTTCGGTTCGGTATACACTGATCGTTATGTCTGGTATAGTCAGGTTAAAACTGAAAGAATGAAGCAGTCTGACATTTGCTACATTATTGTGACAGTCTTAAGTTAAAAGCAGGTGGATTCTGGCACTGCAGGAGAGGTGATATTGCTAGTTCCAACATGCTTTTCATTTATTTGGCAAAGAAAGTTATCTTTAATAAATTCTAAGTACAAATAGTTATTCACTGTCACTAATGTAATGTAATGTAATGGGCAGTCACAGTCAGGAAACTTTCAGTAGCCCTGGAGTAGAGCCGGTAAATATGGTTCTTTTTAAGGATTCAAGTCATTATGAGTCACTCACTAAACTGAACCGGGTTGTGCAAGTCACTTGGGTCACTTGAGTCAGTATTGCCTAATCACCATGGAAACTCTGTCCTAGCCCATTGTCTCTTAACCAATAACGTAGTAAAAAAAACACAATGCAGTAAAACATTATATACATGACTGACGACTCATTGATGACTCATTATATTGTTTTTCTTTAAAGTCCTTACAAATACCTAGTTTGAATATTTACTAACATAATGATGCATTATTTATCATCAATAGTAGATGATGAATACTGTGTTGTGTACTTTTGATCACTGATTTCCTTACTGATGTCTGTAATATGGCTTTCTCAGATTTACTTTGTTCTCTTGCTAGAAAATCTGCCTTGCAAAGTTTACCATTATTATCCTTACATTTTCAGCCTGTAAATCTCATTTAATGTTTATATTCTTCTTTTTTTGTCCAGAAAATGCAGTTAAAGATAATGCAAGAGTTAAACGGGCAACAGGAATTTGCAAACAGATGGTTGGCACAGGATCCCTCCATCCAAACGGCAGTGTGATTGGGGCTAATGTCAGCTGACTGTTTCATGGTGAATTTGTCTGACGATGTTTGCCTTCTGTGATGTTTGTTATTGCTTTAACCTGGTTATGTGTTGCCCTGTCAACTATGAGAAACGGGGTTTTAGGTTCTCAAACATCACATTATGCGCCAGAAAATGCTTAACATCATGTGAGCACCCCATGTTCACAGGAACAGGAAGTCGCTCGTGTTAATCCTTGTTGTCGATTCTGAGGATTCTGATTGGCTTGCATGGCGTCATCCTTCTTCGTACGCTGCCACCCATAGGTTTGGCATAGTTATAATGGCGCTCGACGGCTTATCTAATGCGGGTTGATGTAAATGACAGCTTTTTTGAAAACGATGTTGTGTGCACGATGTCATTACTGACAGCGAAAGGGGGGAATATGTGTTTCTCTAAATACAGGCTATGTGTAAATGTGGCCTCAGTCTCAAAATCACCAAACCATAAACTAACTGTGATGTCACTGCAGCACAGAGGCTGGGCTGCTGACCGCCGGTGAAACAGGTACCAACTGGAGCTGTCATCGGCCAATCAGGAGAGAGGATTTACTTTACCTGATCTATGAGCAGGAGGCACGCTTCTCATTTGTGAGATCTGATGAGGAACTTCGACATTAACACCTGATTCTTACTTTTATAATGCTGTTGGATTAATAAGCCTCTGCGTCTAGCTGAGAGGAACACAGCTTGGTTCGTGTTCACAGAGTGTGAATACAAACAGCGGACTTGTGAATCTAAGACGATATATGATGTCATATGATATTATATTGCTGCTTCACGCTTCACTTTTTGACAGGTGAGCAATCCCGGCTACCAGCTAACTACTGTTAGCTGAAGCTAATGTGAGAGCAGGACACCTGCACACACAGGAGGGAGGAGGAGGTTAATAGCGTGCTAACAAGCTAATGACGGTATGTGTAACACGTTCGGGCTGGAGATTACTACGATTTCCGAACAAAGGAACAGCCACACGCTCCATCAGGGCCCGGTAACGCTACACCGGGCCACACCGCTAGCGTTACCGGACAGCGTGTTAACGGTGCTAACTGTTGTTAGCACATCATAGCAGTCGAGTGGAGAGGAGAGCAACACAGACAGAACACACAGAGCACAGAGCGGAAAGAGGCTGTGAGAAACTTTACCGAGGTTTACAGGCACTTCTCGGAATCTGTGCAGAGTTTCCCTCTCAAATCCACAGATTTCTATGAAGCTGCGCTCCAACACCGCCGCCATCTTCCCCTAATGGAACTGTGACGTCACCGGGAGAGAGTGCGCGCGCTTTCCTTTCAAACAGTTAAAGCGACAGGACACCGTCGTCACCATAGACATAAAGAGTAGACGCCGCGTCGAACGCTGCTGCCTGTTGGCGCTGATGAGAATTGGGGCGGCCATCTTGGGGCGGTCACCCGTTCCACTCAGTGTAATCTGTTCAGCCGGCGCGATTAGGTGTCAGCGCATTTTTTTTTTTTTGCTGTAAACGTCATACATTATAGCTATGACACAGGACACATGGGCCGGCGTATTTTATTAATTATAAATGGATTAACAGTAATAGAATATTCTGATGTATGATATATGTTATGTATGATATATCCGCCCCGTGAACTGATACGAGTCAATGGAGTGAACTTTGTAAAGCTCCTTCTACAAAGTGCTATAAGTTAATGCCTCTCATTTACACATTCACACACGTACAGATATATTCAGGTAACAGATACGAACCAAAAACAACGTCTGGAACGTTCTCTGATGATTATAAACATTAACTACTCCATATGTGTTTAGTATACGGGTCGCACCAAACCACAGGATGTATTTTTATGTTTTTACGAGTGTTTATAGCTGCCAATGTATGTAACGCTGTTACTGTGATGATACAGGCCGGTTAAATGTTTAATGTGTCTATAATAACCACATCCTGACATGTAATTGTGACATCTTTCTACCATATTGTCAACTTGTTTCATTAAATTTAAGTTTAAATATGGACAGCTGACTTCACAATATATGAATCAGAATCAGAAATACTTAATTGATGCCCAACGAGAAACTGCAGCGTTACAGATGCTCCCATTCAAAGTCAAGAATATGCAGAAAAATAGTACTACTACTACTTCTACTGGTAATAATAACAATGATAACAATGAAAACTACATATAGTGCATATTTATAATAGTAGCCTACTGCAACTTTACTTTTTTACTATCATTAAATGTTATTGTATACATTATCATATATCATAATTTTCTGTCATGGAGTATATCTCTATACTGCTGAAGAAAAGAAAGCAGCTCACTGCTGCTGCAGTTTCTTATCTTGATTTGCAGACTTTGTTCATTTTTTGTTGCCATGATTGTTATTATTAGTACTTAGATCACTGGAAATCCCTGTATTTATAAAAACGAGATTGGTGCTTTTTATTCACATAGATGTTCCATTTACATGTCAGGATCTGGTTATTATGGAAGGATTCAATATTTAACTGTCATGTATCATCACAGTAACAGAGTTACAGACATCAGCAGCTGTAAACACTCATAAAAACATTACAAAATCCATCCTGTGGTTTGGTGCCGACCTGTATATATGGAGTAGTTAACGTTTATAATCATCAGTGAACGTTACAGACGTTGTTTTTGGTTCCTCTCTGTTTCCTGAATATATCCATATGTATGTGAATGTGTAAATGAGAGACATTAAACTATAGCACTTTGTAGAAAGAGTTTTAGAAAGTTCCCTCCATTTACTTGTATTAGTTCACAGGGCAGATCTGCATCCTCCTGTATGGCGGCGACGTTAACGTATCGCAGCAGCGGGCCAACCCGCTCAATGAGGCGTCTGTATATATGTCTATGGCAACAGTGACCTGCTGTGTGTCCTCCAGCAGCGTCAGCCAGCCACACACATTTCAAATAATGATGATACGTAATCATTTGAGTGTGTACGTGGAGGAATCAGACATATTGTTGCTTATCTGACAGATACTAACATGTTTTAACCAACATGTTGGCCCGTTTGGAAACCAGCATGGCAGAAACAACTACATCCATCAGGAGAGAAACAGCCTGTAAAAGCTCCTTAATGTGCTGGACTGCTGCTCTATATCCGTTTCTATGTAGTCACATGCACTTATAACTGTAATTGATTGATTTTGTTGAAAACTTGAAACATGAAGATGGTCAGGGAGTTCTGCAGAGCCTCTGAAGTGGATTCATGGATGTTTATTCTGAATGGACATCAGAGATGATGATATCCTTTGGAACCGTAGACTCACTGAATCAAATGTGTTCACATTTCACCCAGTTACCAAGACATTTTTAACTTGTATTCACTTTCCTGAAGATCTCAGCCTCCCCCTCAGCTCCCCCTGGGGAAGCTTCTGGCTTCATTCTGCTGACTGACATTTCCTGTGTGTTGGTGACTTGTTCCAGATGTTTGGATCTGGATCCTTGTCCACCAGGACCCTCAGCCTTTCCTCGGGTCTCTGCTGTCTTCCTGTTCCTACTCTGTGTGAATGCTGGGATTCAACTTGCCATCATGTGCAGGTGTGATCTGTCCTCTGCCAGGTGTCCAGGTGGAAACCAGGTCATGTGACATCTGAATTTAACATTTAGCTCACATGTTGTATTCATTTAGCTCACATGTTGTCTTCGTTTATCTCACATGTTATCGTCGTTTAGCTGACATGTTGTCTTCATTTAGCTCACATGCTGTCTTCACGTAGCTCACATGTTGTCTTCATTTAGCTCACATGTTGTCTTCATTTAGCTCACATGTTGTCTTCGTTTAGCTCACATGTTATCGTCGTTTAGCTCATATGTTGTCTTTGTTTAGCTCACATGTTGTTGTCCTTTAGCTCACATGCTGTCTTCATTTAGCTCACATGCTGTCTTCACGTAGCTCACATGCTGTCTTCATTTAGCTCACATGTTGTCTTCACGTAGCTCACATGTTGTCTTCATTTAGCTCACATGCTGTCGTCGTTTAGTTCACATGTTGTTGTCGTTTAGCTCACATGTTGTCTTTGTTTAGCTCACATGTTGTCTTCATTTAGCTGGCATGCTGTCTTCACGTAGCTCACATGTTGTCTTCATTTAGCTCACATGCTGTCTTCACGTAGCTCACATGTTGTCTTCATTTAGCTCACATGTTGTCTTCATTTAGCTCACATGTTGTCTTCGTTTAGCTCACATGTTATCGTCGTTTAGCTCACATGTTGTCTTTGTTTAGCTCACATGTTGTTGTCCTTTAGCTCACATGCTGTCTTCATTTAGCTCACATGCTGTCGTCGTTTAGTTCACATGTTGTTGTCGTTTAGCTCACATGTTGTCTTCGTTTAGCTCACATGTTGTCTTCATTTAGCTGGCATGCTGTCTTCACGTAGCTCACATGTTGTCTTCATTTAGCTCACATGTTGTCATCGTTTAGTTCACATGTTGTCGTTTAGCTCACATGTTGTCTTCATTTAGCTGACATGCTGTCTTCACGTAGCTCACATGTTGTCTTCATTTAGCTTACATGTTGTCATTGTTTAGCTCACATGTGGTCGTCGTTTAGCTCACATGTTGTCTTCGTTTAGCTCACATGTTGTCTTCATTTAGCTCACATGTTGTTGTCGTTTAGCTCACATGTTGTCTTCATTTAGCTCACATGCTGTCTTCACGTAGCTCACATGTTGTCTTCATTTAGCTCACATGTTGTCTTCATTTAGCTCACATGTTGTCTTCGTTTAGCTCACATGTTGTCTTCGTTTAGCTCACATGCTGTCTTCATTTAGCTCACTAACCCTAACCCTGAGCAGAAGGAAGAGAAGACTTCTCATTAATAAACAATTCAGTCCTCTGTTTCTTTTCTTCTGTGTGTGTGTGTGTGCGTGAGAGAAAAATGGTGCTTTCACTGTTTCCAGGAACAGATTGTAATGTTCTGTAGAAGATTTGTGGACAACAGGAAGTGTGTGTGTGTGTGTGTGTGTGTGTGTGTGTGTGTGTGTGTTCACTACAATGATCTGAGTGTTGGCGGTGACTCAATGAAATCTGAAGATGGAGAACAGGCTCAGTTAAAGCAGAGTCATGTAGAACTAATAGTTCAAACATCGTTTCCATGGCAACAGCTTCAGAGCAGGGAGGAGCCAACATGGCCAACACTGAAGACCGTGTTGACAGAACCCTGCAGCAGCAAGACTCTGGATGATTCCACTAACATTAAAAACAGTGAGTCAGGCAAGGAGTGGCAGATGACTGAAGACTCAATCAGACAGGCAGAGAGACAGAGAGGACAGGTGAGACAGGTGGCAACAGACAGCCACACTGATGAAAAGCATAAAAATGTCACTTTTTGAGTTTTGGCGGAGTAAAGGGGAGAGAAGAGCATTTCTGGTGAGAACCAATCAGCGGAGACTTCTTCCTTCACAGCTGTAAGTCTGGTTTATTTACATTTACACGTCAGTATCGTAAATGTGTTAAATGGTAGCAGTTACATCACAATATTACACAATGTACACAATAATCTGCTTTAATGTAAACCTCCAGAAAACGATCCAAATAAAAAGTGAATGTGTTACCATGAATAATTTGAGGTGCATGTTGAACACTTATGCACATGTACAAATGCACTTGTCCATATTTTTTTATTTTTTATATTTAATATTTTTATATTTTATGTTTATTGCTGTTTGCACCAGGGATTTGAGGGAAACGATGTTTTAATTCTGTGTATGTCCTGTACATATAGCAGAATTGACAATAAAGTTTGACTTAACTTGACCTCAAATCAAATCACTTTTATTTATATTGCCCAAAAGCACAATCACAGCTCCTCACTGGGCTTCTTAGTCTGTAAAACTGAGCTCAGCAGATCCACAGAGGACAATCCCTCTCCAGAACAGACTCACATGCAACAGAACGACAAACTCACAGTTTACAGATTTCATCCACAGAATATTTGACACATGTTTTACATTAAATAACTAACAGCTGTTTTTATTGTCTGGATTCATTTATAAGTTGAAATGTTGAACAGATCAGATCAGTGTTTCTTCTCAGTTATTATCAAGTATTTCTCAAAGATGTTCAGTTTACTGTCAGTGTCACAGCGCGGTGAGGTTGTCTTGTCGTGGGGTCTGTCTTGTGAACTTCCTGTTTTATTTTGAAATTAATTCTCCTCTCGTTTCAGGTCACTTGCCCTTCCTCTTGTGTCCCTGGTCTGACGTCATCCCTGATTCCTGATTGTTTCCACCTGTGCTCCCCTCCCTCATGTGTATAAAGTCTTTGTCTTCCCCTGTCTCCGTGCCAAAGTATTTCGTCTTCATGTCGTATGCCTAAGCCCTTTGAATCCACAGTCCTTGATCTTCCTTGTGATAAGTATTTTCTTGGTTTATTTATCTGTATTTTTTGTCCTCTCTTGAAGCGTGAATTTTGGTTGTAAATTTCTGGTTAAGGTTTTGTTTGTATTTGGAGATTTTCTAGCCCTTTTGGTTTTCCTCCTCGAGAGTGAATTTTTGTTGGTTAATTTTCATAAGATAGAATAGATAAGTTTAATAGCCTTGTGCTTCCTCTTCGGAGTGAATTTTTGTTGTAATTTTCGTACTTAGATTTTGACCCTAGTTCAGTGTAGTTATCCTCCTTCGGGAGCGCCTTTTGTTTTCTGTGTTCTATGTTGTTTGTCTTGTGTTTGTCTCAGTACTTTCATAGCTTTTGGTTATCATTCATTCCTGAGAGTCAAAGAATCAGATTAATAAAACTTGACTGTACTTCTGCCATACTGCATCTGAGTCCTCTTCTTTCGTCCAAGTCTGACAGAGAGGAATGTTCACATTTAACAGGCTGACAGCAGAGGACGGAGAAACCCATTCATTTAGTAGTTGATGACTTTTTGAATAATCGTTTCGGACAATCTGAAGGTTTCATCAGTTTTCAAGGTTTTCATGTGACAGACTTCCATATGACCAAAGACAGGCTGAACATTGACAGTAAGATGGTTTACACCGCCTGCAGATGGCTTCAGACCTGCACACCTGCAGTATGCATTAAAGTCATGAAACTGACGGTTCTGGTTGTTAGGAGATGTTACAGGTTCTGATTAATGATATCTACATGAGCTAACCTCACAGTGTCACAATAATAACAATCATGGTATTCAATACAATATGTATATAGTATTGTTTGATGTCAGCTATAAAAGTTTTCATCCAAGGGACAAATGTGAATGTTGGAGGGCCACATTTGGCCCACAGGCCGCTGACTGACACCACTGCCTCTGATCCAAGAGTCGTCTTCAGTCCAGCTGACTTCTATATGACTCAATCGTAGTTTTCGGTTGTACTGGTCCTTTAATGTAAATCAGAGGTGTGATTAACCCTTTAACATTAATCTTCATGAAATCAAAATGTTTTGATTGTCTCTTCATATTTGGGTTTACTGGTTTCGTTCCTCCTCTTTGAACAGGGAACAGTTGCTCGGTGACAGTGGAGTTCGGGCGGAGCTGCAGGACAACAGGGTGGCATCTCTGCTGCCGCCTGTTGGTACAGAAGTGTTCAGACGCTTCACACCGGCCTCACTGCAGGAGATCCAGCAACGTCATGAAGCAGAAGAGAAGGAGCAGGAGAGGAGGAAGAAGATGGAAGAGGTAAAGAACACAATAATCACACTATAGCTGTCACTAACACAGAATCAGTACCATGATGATGACGACTCAGGCAAACAGAAGTGGGGGGTCCTCAGAACTCCTAAAACTTTGGACAATGAGCTAAACAAACGTCTCTATGAAATCTTTGCCTTTGATTAAAGTGTAAACGCTGCCACACTGCCTGTTACAATTACACTGTTCATATTATACATATATACAATGTGCTGTTTTATTATACTGTTTACTTTTACTGTTATTATTGTTTATTGTAATACTACTGTCCATTGGCTGGTGTGACACAGAAACTTCCCCATTTGTGGGACAAATTAAGTAATTCTGGTTCTGATTTTGATTCTGAAAACCGAACTCTCCTCTCTAAATGACTGGCTCTCTGATTGACAGGTAGCAGAGAAAGAACAGCCCAAACCAGCAAGTGAGCTGGAGGCTGAGAAGCTCCTCCCATTCATCTATGGGGACCCACCCCCTGAGCTTCTTAAGACACCATTGGAGGAGCTGGATCCCTTCTACCAATCACAGAAGGTCTCTTGCCCATGAACTTCAGGGTTATTAAACATTCTCAGAACTGATGAAAAACTGATAAAGATGTTCAAATGAGCTGTCAGAGAGACCGGTGACTCTCTCACCTGTAACTCTCTGACCGGTGACTCTCTCACCTGTAACTCTCTGATCGGTGACTCTCTCACCTGTAACTCTCTGACCGGTGACTCTCTCACCTGTAACTCTCTGACCGGTGACTCTCTCACCTGTAACTCTCTGACCGGTGACTCTCTCACCTGTAACTCTCTGACCTGTGTCTCAACTGTAGACGTTCCTTGTCCTTGGTGAAGGAAACATGGTCCACAGGTTTAATGCTGAGCCGTCCTGTTACCTGCTCAGTCCGTTCAACCCACTGAGGACCGTCGCCATCAAGATCCTCCTTCACTTATATCTTTTAGGATGTCACACTGTGCTTCTTTCTGATTGGTCCATGAAACCAGCAGATGTGGTTGTTTTTGTCTCTTTGTTGCTGTTTTCTGTCTATCTGTGGTTGTTTTCTGTCTCTGGTTGTTTTTGTCTCTTTGTTGTTTTTGTCTCTCTGTGGTTGTTTTTGTTCCCTTTGTTGTTGTTTTTGTCTCTCTGTGGTTGTTTTTAGCCCCTTTGTGGTTGTTTTTGTCTCTCTGAGATAATTTTTGACTCTGTTGTTGTTTTCTGTCTCTCTGTGGTTGTTTTTGTCTCTTCCTGTTTTTTTTTTGTCTCTTTGTGGTTGTTTTAGTCTCTTTGTTGTTGTTTTTATCTCTATGGTTGTTTTTGTCTTTTTGTGGTTATTTGTTTCTCTGGATGTTTTTAGTCTGTTTGTGGTTGTTTTAGTCTCTTTGTTGATGTTTTCTGTCTCTCTGAGGTGATTTTTGTCTCTCTGTGGTTGCTTTTGATTCTCTTTGGTTGTCATGTTACTACATTTTTTCCTTAGCACCAAAACGTTATTCAATGTGTTCATTATGTTGACAATCCTGACTAACTGTGCGTTGATGGTGATCAGTGATCCTCCCGCATGGACAGATAAATTGCAGTGAGTTCTCACACACACACACACACACACACACACACACACACACACACACACACACACAGTATCTAACTGTCTTGTAAGCATTTCTGAGAAACAAAGAGTCCGTCTGGCCTCTGAGTCTTTCACAAAGCTGCCATCTCAGAGCAGATAATGGTCACTTAAGTTTCAACAGTTTGACCTTTGTGCAAAGTTTGAGCTGTGCTCAAAAAATGAGACGCTGCTGTATCTCAGTTAAAGTCTGCATCCTTCAGAGGAGCATTTGAATGCCAATTACCTCACAACACCGCCTGAAATCTGTCCCAATCTGAAGGCTCCTCCAGATGCTCCCTCTTCTCCCTGTTTCTGGAGGATGCACTGCTATGATGATTTGTGGCCTCGCATATCCCAAGATTCTTTGCGTGCTAAAAAAGAAGAAAGAGAAAAAGAGAAAATGGTGACATCGCATGGCGTAGATCATCACTTTCGTAGGCCTGGGTGGCAGAAATTGTGACGAAAGGGTAAAACATCTGGTGATGCAACCAGGAAATGCTCCAAAGGCTAGACCGTCCCATTTAACAGCTGATGAGGTTAACAAGGTCTCTCCAAAAGGACTCGCATTTGAAGACCACAAAGGCCGGGTCCTTCAAAGGATGAAGACCCTGAATTGAGACACAGCAACTGTGTGTTATCTGTGACACAGTCACATTGTTTGAGCCTTGCTGACTTTCTTTGTCTTGGGCTGATTCCTTAAGCCTGATTAAAGGGGATTCAGATCACCTGTGCACATGGTGGGGAGACTGACTCCTGATTGAGGAGTGGAAGCAGCGTTGAGCATTTGTCTCCCAGCCAACCATGTTGCAATGACACCCTTTTGTGAGGGCTTATAAGAGGTGGGGAATGGCACACTGGTGGCTCTCACCCTCAGTCCTCATTCTGAATCTGTTCCTGACCCATTGAGAACCTCATTCCCCTAAGGTTGTCAGCTGGAAACTCTGGTCTGTTTAGGCCCTTTTCTATTTTGATGGGCATTTCCCCTTAGATTTTCATGTTTTTTTGTTTCTATTCTTATGTAGCTTGGGCTGGCCTGTAATCAATTTACTGTCAGTTCTGCCACTACATATGTGACCACTGTGTGATGTCTTCTGCCTTAAGGAATCACTCGGAGCAGTTCAAGTTTGACAGCAGGTTTATTGGGCACCTGGGTGATAGGAAAATGGATCATTAACGGTTCTTTCTGTTGATAGGACAGCACAAGCTCGGTCTGAAAGGATAGGACCGAGCTAGCGTTAGTATTAGCATTAGCGCAGAGTTTTTACTGGCAATAAAACCTAAAATATACACAGAGGTAACTTACAAAAACATGGTGAAATTAATCCAGGACACACAAGATACAAGTACACACAGCCAGCCCAACTCCCACTCGGCTAATGAGACAGTTATCATTCATTTCATTCAGAGATTCAGACATTCTACAGTCAATCTTTCCCTGGTCTGAGGACCACCCACAATCCTTTGCTATTTAACTAAAGTGCAGTGGCAAACTGCAACAGCAGATGACGTAGTCCCATTATCTGGATTTAAATCTAACCCTTTTTTACACTGTTACACATTGAAGTTCTGTTATTGCCCCCTAGAGGCTGCAGAATTCAGCAGACAGCATCATGATGATCTGTTACCGGACAGCAGACAGATCCAGTCTGCTTCTCAAATCAGATCTGAAAGATGGAGTGATCACAGTTTTATTTGAAAGTGACCCAATTGGATCTTTGGGTCCATACATGACCAAACAAACAGTATCTGCATGTTTTCATTGATCTCGTGATTATATTCCAGTAACCATTTTATTTAACATGAAAGAGGATATCAAAAGATCCTCATGGGACAGACTGGTCCCCAGTCGCACCTCATGGGACAGACTGGTTCCCAGTCGCACCTCATGGGCAGACTGATCCCCAGTCGCACCTCATGGGCAGACTGATCCCCAGTCGCACCTCATGGGCAGACTGATCCCCAGTCGCACCTCATGGGCAGACTGATCCCCAGTCGCACCTCATGGACAGACTGGTCCCCAGTCGCACCTCAGCTCAGAAATCAGCCTTGAGTTTGTGCTGAATGAGCCTACAGACTAGGAGAAGCTTGTTATTATAGTTGTTGTCTGTTATGCAGTTGTCTTTGTATTTTTGTTGTTGCTCTTAAATATTTCAGTGTTTTTCTTTCTTTAAACAGATATGTGTTCACGGCCATCTACACATTCGAAGCCATTGTTAAGATTGTGTCCAGAGGCTTCTGTGTTGGAAAGTTCACCTTCCTCAGAGACCCATGGAACTGGCTGGACGTCACTGTCATCATCCTGGCGTAATAATAATAATAATAATAATGATAATAATGATAATAATGATAATGATGATAATTCATTTGAATTATATAGCACTTTTCAAGGACACAAAGTCGCTTACAGAGTTAGGTAGATAGATAGCAAACAAAGATAATACACAGCAAAAAAAGATAATACAAAGATAACAAACAAAGAATAACAAGACACAAAGCACAGCAGGGAACAAAAGCAGTAGTGGGGTGTGGGGTGGATAACAGTGGTACAAACAAATAGACAAAAACAGATACAACAGAAGTCGAGAGGTGGCAGGGATGGATTGAAGAGCGGTGGGGGGCTGATGAGTGAGGAGGGTGGAAGGAGAGTGTAGTGGGCGGGTCAGGGGGAGAGGGCAGGAATGAGCAAGGTTATGGGTAGGGGAGATCATCGGCTTGTGAAAAGAGGTAGGTTTTTAGGTGTGATTTAAATGTGGTAAGTGAAGGGGAGTCACAGACTAGTTGGCGAAGAGAGTTCCAAAGTTGGGGTGCAGATCTGGAGAATTCTCTGTCTCCGAAGGTTGTGAATCTGGATGGTGGTATAGTCAGAGTGAGAGTGGAGGAGGATCGGAGGGCTCAGGAAGGGCGATGGGGGATAAGGAGGTCAGACAGGTAGGGTGGGGCCAGGTGATGGAGTGCTTTGAAGGTCAGGAGGAGTATTTTGAGTAATAATAATAATAATAATAATAATCAATAATGCATGTGATATGCACTGAATGATCACAGATTTACTTAGATTTTCAGCCAAATGAGACAAAAAGGAAACATGACAGAGGAAGGAAGGAGACGGACACACAGTTAAAACATCTGCAGATGATGTCAGTCTGTTGGTCTCTACAGAATAAATCAGTCTATCACAATCTGTCTCAGATTGTAATTCTTATAGTTGTTGTTGTTATGTTTTGTGTCTCTTTGAAGTTGTTTGATTTCACAGAGATTCAATACAAGCTTACAGTTTGTGATGATGATGGTGTGTTTCTGTGTTTCAGATTTGTGTCAGAGTTCACAGATTTGCATAAATTCTCTGTGCTGAGTTTAGCTCCTCGAATACTGAAGATCATCCCAGTCATCTCAGGTCAGTGTATGTTTGTCTGTGTGTGCGTGCGTGTGTGTGTTTGTCTGTGTGTATGATTGTTTGCATGTGTATGTTTGTGTGTGTGAGTGTGAGAAACCATCACACATTAAAGTTCATGAAGCAGCTCATAAACTCTGGGGGATTTTAAGTCAGATGCCATTGGTCATTTTTTTAAAATCCCGCCCCTCTCTCTCAGGAATGAAGGTGACTGTTGGAGCTTTTGTCCAATCAGTGAAGAGGCTTGCTGGCGTCATCGTCCTGTTGGTGTTGGGTCTCTGTGTCTTGTCTGTGATATGTATGCATTTATTCATGGGAAACCTGAGGAACAAATGTGTCATATTGCCAGCGTGGAGCAACCAGACTGACGACGACACTCTTCACTTCACCAACCAAACACCAAGCAGTGGTTTCAGTTACTCCGAGTACTTGGACAGGATGGGTATGATGATATTTATTGTTTGCTTTTTTGAAACACATGACCAGTATTAAATGTGCCAAATGTATAACACAATATATATATAACAATAATGAAAGAGGTAAAATCCTTAGAGGAGGAAGCAGCTGAATCACACAGGACCAATCAATGAACAGATAATCAGATGTGTGTCACACTCATGACCTCCAGTGTGAATCACAGTTGTCATGTTTTCTGTGTGATTTAGTTGTCATTACATTGTTACAACAACCACTTGCAGTTAAAGGTGAAAGTTAGCATGATTACGATCTGAGGACAAAACACTTAATTTTAATAATCATGTTACAACATAAATGTGATCCTGATGAAGATCCATGCATAAGCTGGGATTTTTAAAATGAGATGGTCTGGGAATGACTCAAGCCGCAGATCCACCTGATTCTGATCCACGGAGGCTGCAGGTGGGACAGACACCTGTTGCCTTCAGGTGTCAGAATGAGTCCAGAGAGTTAAGAAAGACGGAGAAAACATGAGCAGAGTGTGGCGTCGGAGAAATGTACATGAACCGACTGATAATAATTTATTCATCTGTTTATCCATCTATTCATCAATTTCTGTCTGTCTGTCTGTCTCTGATAGAAAACTATTACTTCCTGCCAGGACTAATTGATCCTCTGCTGTGTGGAAACACTTCTGATTCAGGGTACGTTTATATGACAGGCACTATTACAGTGAATGATGGTGATGGTAATGATGATATGATGATGTGTTCAGGAGCTGTCCGGAGGGTTTTACATGTGTCAGCGGGGGTAGAAACCCAAACTACGGCTTCACTAGCTACGACTCGATCGGCTGGTCTCTGCTGTCTCAGATCAGACTGATGACTCAGGACTTCTGGGACAACCTGATGATGCTGGTCAGTAAAGGACCTGTCCCACACACACACACTGGCCTCACTGGTTTCATTGTGTGGAGTCACTTTAAGTAACTTTGAAACTAGTATGTAAGTCAGTCATCTGTCTCTCTGTCACCTGTCTGTCTGCAGACCTTACGATCATCAGGTAAGGCCTACCTGACCGTCTTCATGCTCGTCATCTTCCCCAGCACTTTCTGCCTTCTCAGCCTCCTTCTGGCAGTGGTGGTCATGGCGTTCTGTGAGCAGGAGGAGGCCATTGTCACTGAGGCCAAAAGGAAAGAAGAACAGTTCAAACAGATTGTGGAGGCTCTGAAGAAGAGGGGGGAAACAGAGGTGTAGTCATTTCGTCATCGTCTCACTGTGTGAACATTTTGATAATCAGAATTGCTACGTGAAAGTTTTACAGTTAACTTCATCCCCATCAAGATTAACAATCGGCTGATAAATGATCACCAGCTAAATAATCTGCTTTAAATGGTTAATAGTTATTATCAATAAACTGATTCCAGTCAGTCCCTGGTTAAAATAATAAGGATATGACTGTAGATGATTCCTTGAACACTGACTGTGTGTGTGTGTGTGTGTGTGTGTGTGTGTGTGTAACTGCAGCAGGCGGAGCACTCAGAGAATCAAAATGGTGAAGATGATCAGAAACGGAGAGGTACATATACAGCTGTTTGTCTCGTCACAGTGCAAACCACATACATCCAATACTGCCTCTCACCTTAACCATCTACCTGTCTGTCTGAAGGTTTATATACAGTCATTCTCTCCATCTACCTGTCTGTTAAGAGGTTCATGTCTGACAGCAGCTTCAGGTTTTCTACAGGTCACAGTGTTTCTGTATCAGTCTGGTCAGAGGTCAGAGGTCAGAGGTCAGCTGCTCTCACTCTCTGCTCTGTGTTTCAGAGTTGGAGAACCAGAGCTCATGTCCTCCATGTTGCCTCGTCCTCCTCCAGTGGAACTGTTGTGGCTGCTGGCGCTGGTGCAAACAGCGGCTCTACACCTTTGTCACGAACCCGTTCTTTGACCTCGTGATCGTCATCTGTCTAATCTCCAACATCCTCCACATGTCGACCGAGCATTATCCAATGACAGAGGAGTTTGAATGGCAGTGGGTTGTTGCTGACCTGGTCAGTGTCAAAGAAAAGTCTGAAGTTTCAAACAGAACAGCAGCAGAAGAAGCGTGACAGGTCTCTCTGTTGACTGCTCTCTGACATCTAACCTCTGACCTCCAACCCCACTCAGGTCTTCACAGCAATCTTTGCAGCTGAGATGGTCCTGAAAATCCTGGCACTGGACCCATACGGATACTTCCAGGTCAGACCTCTGCTTGTCACCTGCTCAGTGATGATGACTGACAGCTGTTCTTGTGTTAACGTGTGTGTGTGTGTGTGTGTGTGTGTGTGTGTGTGGCTGCTCCGTTGCCATGGTTACAGGTTGGCTGGAACACCTTTGAAAGCATCCTTGTCCTCCAAAGTCTGATAGACCTGGCACTTGCTGATGTTCAGGGCTTGTTTAGGCTGAATACCATAGTGGTCAGTGTGACATCATGATCATCATCATCATCATCATCATCACCATCACAGAAATGAACAAACACTAATAATGTTCCTGTCCACCTGTGCGCACACCTGCCTCTTTCCTCACCTGTGTTCCCACCTGTTTCCTCACCTGTGTCCTCTCCTGTTTTCTCGCCTGTTTTCTCGCCTGTTTTCTCGCCTGTTTTCTCACCTGTGTCCTCACCTGTGTCCTCACCTGTGTCCTGGTCAGCTGCGAGTGCTCCGGCTGGCCCGATGGTGGCCGTCCTTCAACATGTTTTTAGGGATGATCTGGAGGTCGATGAGGAACGTGACCCTGCTCCTCTTCATCATGGTTTTCTTCTTCACCGTGGTCGGCATGCAGCTGTTTCAGCAGGACTACGAGAACCACGTCTGTTGCATCACAGTGGACTGTGAGCTTCCTCGCTGGCACATGACCAACTTCTTCAGCACCTTCCTCGTCATCTTCAGGGTGCTGTGTGGAGAGTGGGTCGAGATGACATGGGACTGCATGGAGGTCTCAGGAAAGGCAACGTGTTTGGTCTTCTTCATGACAGTCGTGATCATTGGAAACCTGCTGGTGAGTCTCTGTAGGTAGGCGGGTTTAAACCTGAGCTCTTCCTAAATGCCACAAATCACCCAGCCACAAACATCTGATCCTGGTCTTAAATCAGGTATTTAATCCAGGCCTTAATCTTATCCCAGAGTTATTTCAGGTCTCAAATCTGTTCTTGGTTGGTTTCAGGTCCTGGATGTTTACCTGGTCTTATTTCAGATCCTGAATGTGTATCTGGTCTTATTTCAGATCCTGAATGTGTTCCTGACCTTGCTACTGAGCTCATTTATTTTTGTGGCACCAGAGGAAAAAGACAAAAACAACATCCACAAGGCCCTTGAATGGATCAAGACCTGGATCCTGGCTCTGCTGGGAAAGAAGGACCCAGACCACACAGGTAGGACTAAACCTGCAACTAGAGCAAATGCTTTCTTGCTGACTAGTTTATTGTCATAGGCAATTTAATTAGTTTTTGTTTTATTTTCAGTTTTTTAGTCTTTGTAATTTTAAGCTGAGACCATTTAAAAACAACCAAAACTTAAGTTTTTGATTTGAATTCTCGATAAATCTCTGATTTTATGACAGATTGTTCTCACGCATGTTTTTCTGGTGGTATATCTGCCTTTCAGGGGTCGACAGTAAAGAGGACAACAGGAAGGAGTACCTGGCCTTGAACTTAGTGATGTCAGACCAGCCAATGTCAGAGGTCAAAGTCCTCAGCAGTAACATCAACAACCAGACGAGCAGTGACCATAACATCAAACCCCAGAAGGTCCCCATTGCCATGGCCGAGGTCGATATCGAATTCAAGACGCCTGAAGATGAACAACAGGAGAAAAAAGTAAAGTGTCTTCTGTTCTGTCGTCTGATTCACAATTAAAGTAACCAGTCAGCTCGCAGTTTACAGGACTGTCAGGACCAATCTATGTTACTGCCCGACTCAACATAACTTTTTGTTGTATAACTTGATTCTCATCAAAAATTAAACAAATTAATTTGAAAAATAATTTGAGCAATGAATCTACAGCGCTCATGTTCATAGCAGAGTATCAATTAGCTTTTTTTCATAACAAGTGAACACATAATAATAAAATTCCACAGGAAGGTGACCTCAGCTGTGGGCTGACCATGTCAGGATGTTAAATGTCAGCATGCACAAGAAACTGCTGGAGTTCAGTCTAACAATAAGAATTATGATGATAATGACGATGCTCAGGTGGTTTGGGCACCTGATCAGGATCCTCCTGAGTGCCTCTCTTTGGAGGTTTTCTAGGCAGGACCAGCTGGAGGAGACCCCAGGATGGACCCAGAACTCAGGGAGGGATTATACATCTCATCTGGCCATGGAATGCCTCAGGATCCCCCAGGAGGAGAGAGAGACTCCTTAGTCTGCTGCCACCTCGACCCGACCCTGGATGAGCCAAAAGGAACAGATAGTAAAATAAGTAATAACAACAACAATAATAATAATAATAATAATAATCTCTTGTTGATTGTTTGTTCAGTGTGATGACATTCAGAAACCTACCGAACACCATGAAGACCATGAGGGAAACACACCTGAGGACTGCTGCAGTGACAGTACGAGTCTTTCTGTAGAAATGATAAAGAACCAATCAGTGATCAATAACCGCTCTAATGATTCTCTGTCTGTGTGTTACCGCTGCTGTCCATTCCTGGATATAGACACGTCCCAGGGTGCAGGGAGGGTCTGGTCTAATGTCAAGAGGGCCTGTCTCTTAATCGTACAACACAAATACTTTGAGATCACCATCATCATCATCATCATGCTAAGCAGTGTAGCTCTGGTAAGTACCAACAAACCTACATTCTTAAACATAATTATAAAAATGGTAATTTACACATTATTGTATATTAATGTAACAGTATTCTCTCATATATTATTATACATACCAGCATTCATTTACATTATTGTATGTACCAACATTATTATACAGTATTTATTTGCTTTCCTGGGAAACTGGAGCAGGTATCGATGACAATGACGCCTGCCACTGACACCAGATGTGAAAACTTGTTAATGTAAATTGTATTGAAGGGGTGTCACTGATCTGTCGGATGTAGAGTGACCACACACCTGTCCAGATGCTTAAAGCAGTGTGTTTGTGAACAGATGTTTGAGGATGTTCACCTGCACCAGCGTCAGGTGTTAAAGATGGTTGTGGAGATGGCAGACCGGGTGTTCACCTACCTGTTCCTGCTCGAGATGCTCCTCAAGTGGATCGCCCACGGACTCAAGAAATACTTCACCAATGCGTGGTGCTGGCTTGACTTCCTCATCTTAGATGTAAGGACAGGATCAATAAGATTAATTATGGATAATATATTGATTACTGCCACAGAATCTGTCCTGATTGCTTGAAATGATCTGTTCAAATCACAGCTCAGCTATAACAGTTTTAATTTAAGGTAGATTAATTTGCAGGTAACCCTATGAACTGATGCTTCAGTCAGAGGAACAGATTAAACACTGACCATTATTAACTATTATATAATTATATTAGTAATTATCATGAATTGATTAAGAATTATTCTATATCTTTTTTCACACACCAGTTTTTATCCTGATGAAACAAACCCATGAAAAGTTGATCAGGCAGCTTTGGACAGAGCCAGGCGAGCAGTTTCCCCCTGCTGGCAGTCTTTATGCCAAGTTACACTAGCTGTTTCCAGTCTTAATGCTAAGCTAAGTTAGCTGATTCCCCTGTCTACAGTCTGTTTCCAGTCAGTAGGTTAGCTGTTTCCTCTTGTTTCCAGTGTTAGACATGGAATCAACCTGAATTTGTGACTTGCAGATAGAAGGAAAAGAATATCTAAACTGTTCCTTTAAGCATCTGAGGGATCTGAACTTCCTGTCTGTCCTTCACTCACCTGAGATATGATGTCATCAGCAGCAATGTTGTGTCTTCCAGGTTTTTCTGGTTTCTCTGATGGCCGACATGTTGGGATTCTCTGGAACTGGAGCCATCCAGTTTCTGAGGACTCTGAGAGCTCTGGGGCCCCTGAGGGCCCTGTCTCGCTTTCCAGGTCTTAGGGTGAGACCTACACTCACATACACAGACAGACAGACAGACAGACATAGGTACAGGTGTGTTAGTGATATCACAGCACAGTCGTCTACCGGTGGGCTCCTTAGTTGAATACACTCAACTGTGTGTTACTATTGCATTTCCATTTCAATTTAGGGTATTTACCAGATGCTTTTTTCCAAAGTGACTTACAATAAGTACATTTTCCACAAGAAACAAGCCAAAATACATCACTGAGACAGAGTAAAAAAAAAGAGACCATTTTCAATCCCTTATCTGAGCATCATATCTGTAATTTGTCAGTGCTATGATAAGAGCAGTGTTAAGGATAAGAAGGATAAGGGTAAGAACATACAGGTGCAATATTTAGTCAGTCACTGTTGTGCCTGGCTAGCTGGCATGTTTGCTGTAAGCTCTCTAGCTACAGCTACTGAGAGTATGTATGTATTTAGGGCATTGATAAGTCGTAGGTGTGTTTTGGCTGTAGCATGAGCTGACCTTTAAGAACCAGTTGCACCAGGACATGAAACATCGATATTTGGCTGGTGGACCCTCTGCCTCCACTGTCTGCCTTTCATCTGTCAATCAACTACTCTCTTTGTCTGTATATGAGCAGGTCCAATGATATTTAACACTGCTATTCATCCCTCTGTGTATAGTAGCAATGCACAGATGGATCAAGTGGCCATTGATTGATCATTTAAATCATCCGACAGGATCAGTCTGGATCAATCATCAATTAATATTCTGTGTCACAGTTCTGGTTCGTATGGTTCCTACTCATAAATCCTGAGCTCTTATTTCAGAAGCTAACAGTTTAATTCTGTTTCCTCTTTCCTGTCAAGTCTGTAATTATAGCTTGCACGCAGTGACATCATTTAAACAAAACCTTTGAAATAACTGAAAGCTACGTGTCTGATCATCGGCGTGTACGTGTGCTGTGAAGCCGCCTGTGTCGACTCATATTACTGTCTGAATAATGTGTCCCTGAATAGCAGGAAACACACTGACTTTGACTTTAAAGCAGGTTTTTGTCAGTCTGTGGTGCAGTTGCTTCCTGCTGTCTGACCACACCTCACCTCATGACCAACATGGCCATTTGTAATTTACACAACATGGCTGTAAAAAAGACGACACTGAATCAGAATCAGAAATCCTTCAATGTCCCGCAGACGGGGAAATTCGTTTGTCACAGCAGCGACATAATATTTCAAAAACAGAAACATATTACAATAACAGGAACAATAGCAAAAATAAGCAATAAAATTAAAAAGGGAAGAAATAGACATATATACATATTTACATGATGTAGTGCAAAATTAACAGCAGTAGGTTAGCAGTAGATCTAGGTCTCCCTCTAAACCTGTCTCTCTCTACCTGTCTGTGTGCAGCTGGTGGTGGAGGTTCTGGTCCAGACCATCCGTCCCCTGTTTGATGTGCTGCTGGTGTGTCTGACGGTGTGGTTGCTCTTCGGTATTGTGGGTGTGGGCATGTTTGCTGGAAAGTTTCACTACTGTTTCAATGAGACGTCAGAGGAGTACTTCTTACCTGAGGTAGTGAACAACAAGACCGACTGTTTCTCTCTGATCATGATGAACTTCACGGAGATCCGCTGGAAGAACCTCCACATGAACTATGACAACCTACTGAACGGTTACTTAGCGCTGCTGCACCTGGTCAGTCTGAACACTCAGCAACACTCAAGTCATTCAGTATGAACTCTACAACAATAAAAGCATCAAACATGACTGACTCCATGTTCTAGAGGTGGAAGTAAAGCTGCTCCCAACATCCAATGCCTTTAAAGATTTTCAGCTATCCAAAAATTCAAGTATATAGTATATTGTGTAATTTTTTCCTAAAAATTGGTGACGGAGATCATGTGTAGTTAAATTAAATTAAAATTCATTGACTCTAACTGGTTTGACTCTATTCAAATGAGATTAATCTGTAATTTTATTTGATTCTCAATTTGTAGCATTTAGCCATCATCAGAGTTTTGATATTAGAGTGAATCTGCTGCACGATAATATAGAATATCTGAGCTCATTAGAACTTAAGTGTAGTGTTTTTCTTATGAAGTTCTGTGTTGTCTTTCCGTCAGGTGACATCAGCAGATTGGATGGACATCCTTTATGCTGCAGTGGACGCCAGACTGGTAAGTGTTGGTACTTGTACTGGTTCTGGTACTGACATTATTACTGGTACTGATATTAATACTGGTACTGACATTGCAGGTGGAGGACCAGCCTGTCTATGAGCACAACATCTTCATGCACCTGTACTTTGTCTGCTTCTTCATCATCGGCTCCTTCTTCACCTTCACCTTCCTCATCAGAGCCATCATGGACTACCTGCAGAGAGACAAGATATGTAACCACACCTACTGACATAGACAGGCAGAGAGACAGACAGGCACAGAGTAGACAGACTGAGAGACAGACGGACTTGTCTTTACTTTGTCTTTACTTGTATCTGTATGTTTTGTCTTTACTTTGGAAGGAAACGTATTTTCATGACAGACGAGCAGTACAAATTCTCCAAGTGTGTGAAGGAACGGTTCTCCAGGTATCCTCAAGCACCTGGTCCCCGACCTCAGGTGGGTTCACTTGCTTTGTGTTTGTGGGTCTTTAAACTACATGGTGTAAGCAGGTCAGGTGTGGATTTCAGGTCAGAGTTCCTGTAAGAGACCAGTGTCTTTAAACTTTGAATGTGCTTCTGATGCATTTTAATTGTCCTGATTTCTTCAGTTGACATAAATCTAGAAATCAAGATAAATGTAACTTTGTCACCAGAGCTGTTGGTTTAATGGGTTGGACTTCCTGGTTTCTGTCAGAGTCAAAATAAACTCAAGACATTTGAAATAGATTTATAAAAAAGTAAGTTTCACGCTGCTCTTCATTACACTCAGAATCGGGCCCGGGCTTGGCTGTTTGACCTGGTGACCAGTCGGTACTTTGAATTCTTCATAATGGGGATTATCTGCCTGAACATGGTTATTCTGGCGGTGGAGACGTACGATCAGAGCTACGAGGTGGATGAGATCCTGCACTGGTTCCAGTTCACCTTCATTCTCATCTTCTTCATTGAGTTCATCCTGAAGATCAGCGCCTTCAGACAGCACTATTTTGCAGACGGCTTGAACGTCCTGGACTTTGTGGTGCTAGTCATGTTGATCATCGGTAAGTTTAAGTGTGGTGATGTTGTCACTGTGCCTGGTGATTTAATCGTCTTGTCACTTGTTACTGAGTACTTTGATTCATTTAGTTGTAAAATAGTAGTGAAAATAAAAAATGAGCAAGTCAAATGTGCTTTAATATTCGTTTGATCCCACAAAGAGCATTTCCTGATTTCCGTTAGTGTGATGTACAGCTGTTCTCCTGGACGCTGTGACATCACTGACCTCATTTATATTCTCTGTTCTGTCACTGTCCACCTCTGCTACCTCTGCTGAAGCTAACATAAGCTGAAAAGCTTACTTTTCAAACAGCTCTGAACCTCCATCCACACCCGGGCCAGGGTCTCCAAACTGGCTGTGAAGTCAGTCGTGCTCACAGGCCCCAAGTCTTAAAGTCTGATTTTGAATGAGCGCAGAAAGAAATTACACTGTGATCAATGGGTTATGTGAAAAACTGTGCTGGATATCATTCTCCGCATTCAACGGAACGACAACCATGAAAAACAAGGAAAACACTTTAAAGGAGCAGTCTGTAGTTTTGTTGAAGCAATGTTAAAGAGAAAAGAAAGAATAAACTCTTTTTGTTTTCATGACTGAATAGACAAACTGATCTTAAAGGAGTTTTACTTTGTTTATATGTGGCGGACCCCGCCACCTTTCTAGCTTCAAACAGTGTTCAGGGACCTTCCTCTGAGTACAGCTTGTTTATTCACTGATCGAAACAAAAGTTTGTATCCTCTGTCATATTGTAAATATTAAAATTCTCATTCTTTGATTTCTTCTACAAAACCACACAGTGAAGCGTTGAAGATGCTTATTTGATCAGTAATGACTCAGACAGGAACGAGTACACTCGTTCACGAAGATGATTGTTTTAGCACCTTTTCAAAAATTATCTCCATCCAAAGCAACTCCGCATAAAACACAAATCACATGACCATTACTGTACGAACAATTATTTTACCTTTGCTTACTCTTGTCCACTGTTTCTACAACATATGTGATCAGAGGAGGATTAAGGTAGTCATGGGCCCCTAGGCCATTTTTTATGTGGGCCCCCCCTTTCGATGAAGATGACGAATCACAGTGGTCACGGTCAGCGTCCTCCACCTCGGCATCTTCTTGACCCCGACAACCAGCAGCCTTAAAATATCCCGTTAATTTGCGAATCTTCGCTAATAGTTCTCTGTCCCTTTTCTCTGTCTTCCGCTGCACCTTTAGCTTCTGTGCCCCGCTGGGTTTTATGTCAGGTATTTTGCCGCTGCAAAATTTTCGTTGACAGTTAACGGCAGTGATGTAGGTAGGTCAAATCGAATTGATGAGCTTGATGAGGTGACCCATGTCTGCCCAATCAGTGCTGTTTTATTTGTTTATTACCCCGTGGACCAATAGAGGTTAGGGCTGGGTGATGGGGCCTAAAAATTGAATCTCCGATTTTTTTTGCATCAAACTCAGTGTATGATTTTAAAAGTTTTTTTTTTCCTTTCCCAAGGACAAACTTCAAATTACAAATTCATTGCACTGCATTTATTTTAAACGTCCCATATTATACTGTTTTTCATCAATTTCACACAGCTGTCAGAGATCCAGCAGCTCTGTATTCGATAT
The DNA here is from genome assembly GCF_904848185.1 of Acanthopagrus latus. Classification (NCBI taxonomy): domain Eukaryota; kingdom Metazoa; phylum Chordata; class Actinopteri; order Spariformes; family Sparidae; genus Acanthopagrus; species Acanthopagrus latus. The sequence goes on along the minus strand of NC_051046.1, from coordinate 89,475 downwards.
GCATTACCCCAAACCCATCTGTGGTCCTGAATTCAGCTGTCTAAAAGTCGACCTACAGAGCTCTATTCAGAGCAGTCTGTTTCTGTGCCTGCACCTTTAAATGCTAATGAGCTCCGTCTGTCACCCCTACTTGAAAAGCCCTGCTTGCTGTCACTCTCAGGGAGGGGAAGCCCCTTGCGTTAGCAGTAGCATGTGCTAATGTTTACGGTGGACGTATATACAGTCGTCCTCAAAATTATTCATACCCTTGCTGATTCTTGTGATTTTTTCATTTAGTGATGAAATAAATGCTTGTTTTCAAATTTGTGTTTTAGCTTTATGTGACCAACAATTGAAAGAATGACAACAATATAAAATAATTTTAAAAAAATCATTTCTGGGGTATTTTATTAACGGAGTCCAAAAAAAATGCCATGTTCAAAATTATTCATACCCTAGTCCATCGTCTTTATTTAATAGTCAATGGCATAGCCTTTATTCTTTATGACTGCTTCCAGACGATTCTTGTACGTGTCCACAAGCTTCTTGCACGTCTCCTGTGGGATGTTGGCCCACTCTTCCTTGGCGAATGCCTCAAGCTGGGTCAGGTTGGTTGGTTTCCTCGCCATCACTCTGGTCTTCAAGTGATGCCACAAATTCTCAATTGGATTGAGGTCAGGACTTTGACTTGGCCATTCCAGGACACTGATGTCATTGTCCTTGAACCATTTCTTGACTACCTTGGCGGTGTGTTTAGGATCATTGTCTTGCTGGTACATCCAGTTTTGGCCAAGCTTGAGTTTTTCAGCAGATTCCTTGACATTTTCATCAAGTATCCTGATATAATCCTCCTTTTTCATGATACCTTGGACCTTGACGAGATTGCCTGTGCCACTGGAAGAGAAACATCCCCACAGCATTATGCTTCCACCACCATACTTGACAGTGGGCACAGTGTTCTTTGGTCTATAGGCTTCTCCTTTCTTCCTCCAGACATACTGGGTATCCATATGGCCAAATAACTCCAGTTTTGTCTCATCAGACCACAGGATGGTTGACCAAAAGCTGGGATCTTGCTTCAGATGACCTCTACAAAAGGCCAGGCGAGCTACCAGATGTTTTTTCCTGAGCAGCGGCGTCTTCCGAGGTTTACGTCCATGGAGACCTCCTCTGTGCAAAACTCGCTCAATGGTGGACCGTGACACCTTTGTCCCTGTCTGCTCAAGGGTTTGAATTAGGGCCTTGGTTGTGGTCCGTGGGTTGGTGTTGACCTCTCGGCAGATTCTCCTGGCAAGTTTGGGGGACACCTTACACTTTCGGCCACGCCCACTGAGGTTTTTGACAGTGTTGAACCTCTTGTGCTTGTTGATGATGCTCTGGACGGTTGAGACAGGGACACCATACTGCTTGGAAATGGCCTTGTAACCCTTTCCTTCACTGTGGGCCTGCACAAGATGCTGACGCAGGTCCTCACTGAGCTCCTTCTTCTTTACCATGATGACCAGAGATTAACAATGACCTGAACACTTTCCCACTATTTATACTCTTCTGGAAAGATGCTATTTTTTTTAACCTTGTTTAACATTTGGTCAACAAAAAAGGTATTCATTCCAATGAGACATCATGAAATAACTTTGGGACAAAGATGAACACATTTGGGACATTTTTGTTGAGATATTGCCAGGGGTATGAATAATTTTGAACATGGCATTTTTTGGTAATCCGACAATAAAATACCCATGAATTTAAGAGTTTCTTGAATTGTGTATTGTTGTCGTTCTTTCACTTGTTGGTCACATATAATTCATAAACAAACGTGACAAAAATGCATTAGTTTCATCGCAAAAATAAAAAAATCACAAAATTAACAAGGGTATGAATAATTTTGAGGACGACTGTATGTATTGCTATGGCTCTGGAGATTTTTTTGTTCAGTCGAACCAGTTTGACCCAGAACGGGACCCAGAAGGAGAAGCTGCTGAAGAAGTACAGACTCTGTGGCTGCAGCAGGATATTTCAGAATGGTTAGTGTGTCTGAATAATGTTAGTTTGTTCATATGTGTTGTTACATTTACTACCATGAAGCTAATGGCTAACAGCTAGCGAAGGCTGTATTTGTCTCCAGCACAGTCTCTAAACCCTTGGACACAGTTCACATCATCTCTGTCTCCAGTCTGCACGTTTCCAGACTTTTTACTGTGACAACCAAGCTCCATCGTAATATTATTAACATTAAACTCGCTTCAAACTCCATTGCATAGCAGACCGAAGTGGAGCTAACTAGTTAGCCGATTTCCAGCTAACTTCACCAGACTCGTAGGCAACTGTGAATACTATCACACCGCGGTCTGGTCCGGTATGGTTGGTACTGATCCTTTTACGAGGGTCAGTGTCGAGGCAAAGCCAGCTTTGTACTGACCCTCGTTACTGAAGCAGTCTGATGAGAAGTGGTTAGCACACACACACAAGCTAACACGAACTGCAGCCGGCATGTTGTCTTAAAATATGAAACGCAACCACTGTCTCTTCTGTTGTTCTGTAGCTGGGACAGAATATAGACACTGATGTTGATTTTTACAACCAACAGCAGAGTAATTTGTGTGTCCAGCTCTGAGTGAAACTCTGCTGTCTCACTGCTGGACACACTGAACTTCACCTCGGGAATGAACGCCTCCTCTCAGATATCTCCTGTCACCGCTCAGAGGAGGCCGGACTGTAATAATGACTCCTTTAGTTACGTAACGACAGGAGCAGAATCTGAACAGCCTGTAGGAGCGCCGTGTTACCAGTGGGTGGGCTGCAGAGACCATGCAGGAATCACTTGTGTTCCTCATTCTGGGAGTTGGCAGGCTCAGGGAGGACCAGCTTATATATGTAGAGACCAGAGAAAACCTGTTTTAATAATATGGGACCTAATTTTTAACAAAACTGCCCTGCCATTTTAAACAGTGCACCTTCAAACTCACTTGAAAAGAATGTGTCCCTTTTTGATAAAATGCTTTCATAAACATAAATTTAACATGACAGATTGCTTGCTATTATAAGAACAGATGGACGGATGAACCTCCTGTTCCACTGTATATACGGGCATCATGTCTTCAACGATATGCAACGTGACTGCATCTGTAACAGCTGTCCACGGGGACCCTTTATCCTCATACGTGACACAATGATTAAATGATTCTGCTAATGTTGGCTGCTTATAGTAGGTGTTTGTGGGCTGCAGCGGTCTTGTGCATCTCATAGTGAACAACAAGTGTCCCACTGTGATACATGCGACTGTCTGAGACGCTGAAATAAACAGGTCGGTCTGCAGCTAGTAGCCTTTGAACAACCTTTGCAGTGGAGCGTGGTTTGTTTGAGGTCCAACGCTACAAAACCAAGCTCCTAACGAAACAGTGCCTTTTTAGGAATGAACTCTTGGCTCTCTGCATGTTGTGTTTGTTTCTCTGTGGAAAGTCAATGGCGGGGCGGAGCCCACTATGAACTATGGGAGCCCATGAGGAGCAGCGGCAGAGCAAAGTAAAGAGAAAATCGATTTTATTTAAAAAAAAAAATCATTCTAAACCACAAACACGAATTTATCGGTTTTGCCAATTTATCGCCCAGCTCTAATACCACTCCACTGTGCATTAATCCATGCATGTATGTGATGGGTATCAGGGTGTCACTGAGGACAAAACGATAAGTCAGTGGAACGTGATGGCTTGTCACTAAATCCTCCTGAATAATGTTTTATCAAAACTTTGTCAGCAGCATAAGGATTTGTCTTCATTGACCTAAAACGGTGTTTAGGTGTGTATGAAGAAATAACTGTATTCATGTGGACAAGAGATATCAGGAATCAGTTAGGGTGTTTAATGTCATTTGTTCTTTCTTTCTTTCTTTCTTTCTTTCTTTCAGGCATGTTTCTTGCTGACTTGATGGAAAAGTACTTTGTATCGCCCCATGTCTTCAGAATGCTTCGATTGGTTCGTGTGGCTCCTGTCTTCTGTCTGATTCGCTGGGCCAGGGGGATAAAGAGGCTGCTTTCAGCTTTTGTAGGCTCACTTCCTGCCCTCTTCAACATTGGTCTCGTCTTCCTCCTGCTCATGGTCACCTTCTCAATCTTCGGCATGTTTAACTTCGCCTACGTGAAGAAGGAGTACATGATCAGCGACATGTTTAACTTTGAGACGTTCTGGAACAGCATGATCTGTGTGTTTATGATCAGTACAACTTCTGGGTGGGGCGGTATGCTGTATCCTATGATGAACAATCCTCCAGACTGTGACCCCTACGCAGAGCACCCAGGATTCATGGTCAAAGGCGACTGTGGCAACCCAACTTTGGGCATCGTCTTCTTCTTCACCTTCAGCTCCCTGTCCTACCTGCTGGTTGTCTACCTGTATCTCACCGTCGTCCTGGAGACATTAAACTCAGAGGACATGGAGATGCTGAGTGATGACGACCTCCAGAGGTTTTATAAAACCTGGAGCAAGTTCGACCCTGATGCCTCACAGTTCATACCATACAGGTGAGTCAACACACAGGCAGATAAACAAAGTCACAACAATTAACTCTCTTCAATCCAGAGAACCATAGAAATGACTTGAAACAATATGAATGATTGATCAAACACAGTAACTTTATTAACATCAACAATTATTTTCTGTTTCTGGTTCTGGATTCACTCACCCATTATTTGATGTCAGTCAGACTGCTGATGGGTCCTCACGTCATGTCACATGTCACTGGCCTAGAAAACATAAATGAAACAACAACAACAACTGCTCCAAACCTATTTTGATTTATTTGGCCAGATTAGATATAAACCAGCAGCTGAACTGAAACAGGGCCTTGAAGGAAGGTTCAACCACTGCAGAACCACTGAGACACCCAGAGGTCTCTGAAGGAGGACTGAGTATCTGACTGATGGGGCCCAGTTGGACCACGACTGGACTGTTCCAGTCTGGATCGGTTGGTGTCTTGAACAAAGAACTGCTACCAGAGTCCAACTAAAACTGCTCATGACCAACATTTTTAAAACCCAGAGCTAGTATAGTGTGTTCTGATGTATCCATGGGAGAATAAACCAAAGAGTTTAACTTTTTTCACTAATTGAAGCAACAGCAGTCTGTGGATCATTCATGTTTGGATGGCCCTGTGTTCATGCAAAGAGTCCATGTAATCTTATTGTTCTCAAGTTCCACATAGTTGAGAGGTGACGATCTTTCAGAGTTTCTCCACCTGCAGAGCTCCAGTGGTCACTGACTGATTGGATTGGACTGTATCGAATGCAGAGGTTCAGTCCAGTGAAATTATGGCAGGATCTTCCTCAGCAGGAAGTCGAACATTTCACTGCCATCACTCAAAAAAAGCTTGAGTTTATTGTCAACTCTTTCAACTCTTCTGTTCTGTTTTCCACAGTGAGCTGTCAGATTTCTGCAGTGCTCTTCAGGGTCCTCTGAGGATCCCCAAACCAAACACCATCAAACTGAGACATATGGACCTGCCTCTCTTTCCTGGAGACAAGATCTACTGTGTGGACGTCTTCCTTGCCCTTGCTTCTCAGGTAACATCACCTGATCCCTTTTTATATCATCATTTCTATTATTGTTGCTATTGTTGTTAATCTTTATATGTGTGCAGGTTTTGGGTGAATCAGCAGAGATGGACGCTCTCAAAGCCAGAATGGAGGAAAGGTTCCCGGCTAACTCGTCTAAGGTTTTACAATGCTCTGTTCTGTTCTGTTCCATCTGCTCTGTTCCGTCTGTTCTGTTCTGTTACTTCTGCTATGTTCTGTTGTGTTGTGTTCTATTCTTTTCTGTTCTATTGCATTCTGTTGTGTTTTATTCAATTCTGTTTTATTGTCTTCTGTTGTATTTACAGAAAGAATCTGCCTGCTGCTGTTCTCTGTTTATGGACGTGCTGCTGTTCTCTGTTTATTAACCTGTTGCTGTTCTGTTTATTGACCTGTTGCTGTTGTCTGTTAATTGACCTGCTGTTGTCTCTTTATCGACCTGCTGCTGTTCTCTTTATCGACCTGCTGCTGTGTGGATGAGCCTAAACTCAAAATAAAAAACGTTAATTTTGAAAAATGTTTATACTCGTCATTGTTGTCATTAGGAGTTTTATTGTGCTGTATGTGATTTGTTGCATTCTGCTTCTGGTTACAAATTTATTTTGTGCGTGGATTTCTAAAGGAAGAACAGCTTGTCGCTCAGTTGTTGCTCACAGGGATCCAAATAACTATATAAATAAATGTCTTCCATCTTCTAAAACCAAAAATGATTTTTGTCCCTTTCAGGTGTCCAATGTACCAATCAGCAGCACCCTGCATAGGAAACAGGAGGAGGAAGCGGCGAAGGTGATCTAGAGAGCCTACAGGAAGGGCCTGGCGCAGCATGGAGAGTGGAGTGTGGCAGAGTCTGAGGATGATGGCGTTGGTCTTTCAGGTGTCTGAGGCTCCGCCCACCCAGGTGGTGCTTTAGAGTAAGTCTATCCTCCATGCTGGTTCTCCAGCAAATGCCACCGACTTCCTGCCAATTGAAAAGTCATTCATCTGAGGACCTGTGGACTCACCTGCTGGTTAATGTCAGCAGGGACGACACATCTGGAGTTCCTGAACAATCAACAAACTTCCTCTTCTGCCTTTAAACATGAAAACTTCAGCCTTTTAATCTTCTAACAGTCTTTCACTGTATGAGCTAACACCCGTGTATGAGATATTAAACTACTTATTACACATGATATCAAGTAATATGATCATGTTTCCACTGATTGGGATTGGAGGCTCTACGTGACACATCAACATGTTGACCTGATGATGGTGACAGACAGGCAGATGGGTAGTCACAGTTCTTATTGATCCAATAAAATGATTTCAAATCAAAAGTCTTTATTGAAACATTTTGACTGAAACACATCTGCACATCTTTGACAACTCACCAGACAGATGAAAAAAATCACATCAGTCAGAAACATTTAACATCACAACTTCATCCTCCAAATACTCAGAAATGTTACTAATGTACTAACTAAGAACATACTTTTTTTACTCTCAATATACAGTGCCTTTATTCTGAAAATATTATGACTTATTGTATTCAAATATCGTATTTAAGTCATCATTCAAAAACATCTCTTTAGCATTAAACGTGTAACATTAACATGTAGCATTTTATAGTTTCCTATTGTGTGAGTCCAGACTGTCATCATATAAACAGGTGGTTTCATTCTCCGCCTCCAGTATGTCTCTCTCTATGTTGATCAGTGATAACAATAACAAAACAATTACATTTGATTGATTGCAACTGATTAACCAACATGAATGTAATGGAGTCGCATCTGCTGCCTGCAGTCAGATAATGTGCATGTTTATTCTTCACACTAAGCAAAATAAAGCACAGATTAATTTTATAGTTTTTATACATCTGTATGAAGGTATTATTGGTGCAAAAGGTTTGAGCACCTGTAACAGAGGAATTTGTAGTTGTGTACAGTGATTGTGTATGTGTATCAGTAAATGTGTGGTCACATACTCTATGAGTTGTGTACTTGTAGATTTTTTTCTCTCTCCACAAATACAACACAACACTTACACATTCACAAATTCTTAATTACAGGTGCACAAATCCTATTTTACAAGTCACAGATTAAAAAACTGACACGCTCACATTTTTGCTCCACTTGTTGTATATTTGGTGCAAAACATGTTTGTGCACCTGTAACAGACAATGTGAACTTGTGGCCAAAATTTGAATATGTGCAAATCTGAATGCTGAATTACTCAAAAAGTACATAGTAAAAGTACCTCATATTATTCATGCAAGTAGCCTAGCCTAGGAAGTACTTAGTTCAGCAGTATATGAATCTTGGACTACTTATGGAAAATAACTTTTGTATTATCAAAGTTGAGTGAAATACCCTAAGTACACAACTCAGAGTATGACTACACATTTACTGATACACATAGACAATCACTGTACACAACTACAAATTCCTCCGTTACAGGTGCTCAAACCTTTTGCACCAATAATAATACCTTCATAAATCTGTCCAATTTTTGTAGTTTAAATGTATGAAAATCAACAGTTGTAACTGACTAAATAAATAAAACATTTATACATGATGTTTGAGTCATGTTGTGTTGTCTATATTCCACCCAAATCCGTTAACCCAGCGGTGAGTGTTCACATGAGGCTTCGGTTCAGCTCGGGTCTGTCCTGTTTTGACAGGTTCACAAAAAAACATTTTCAGATTTCCTGTGCAGTTAATGGACCACAGAGGATAGTCTCCGGAGGTTCCTGAATGTTTCAGGTCTGAGTTGGATGCAGTGTGTGCGCTGCAGGATGGATCCACACCTACACAAGTGCTCCTGAAGCTCAGCCCCGCTTCTCCACCTGCTGACGTCACTCAGGTGTTTTCTGAACGCAGCAGATGCATAGTGGTATTCAGCTCCTAAGTTCATACTGCCGAACCATCAAGTGTGAGTACCTGAGAACAAGCCAGCAGGGAGATGCACATCTTCAGGGTCGTTACCACAGACAAGAACGGAGAAGGTCAACACTGTCTGTCACATTTCACCAGAGACCCCTGTGAGACGGAGATCAACCTGTGTGCCAGTGAACACACCTGTTAGTGGCATACCTGTCTGTCTGTGGACAGTTTAATGTATATGATGTCTCTGAACATCTGCTTCAGCTTGAGACCATGCTGCAGAAACAATCTGTCTCTGTCCAGGTGACAGGCTTCAGGCTTCAGGTGGAATGGTTCTGGAAACTGTCAGTGCGTTTACATGACACTCAAGAAAACCGAATTACTGGGTTAGTCCGACTATGATCGGATTTTTAAAATGCATGTATACACCTTAGTCTGACTAACATCGGACCGGATTGGATTTCTCATAGTTGGATTAACACAGCTAGATTATTCGATTGAGAGCCACATTACTCCTGCATGTATACGTTTCATCAGATTTTATCAGATTTATCAGAAATGGGTACAGCGCCACCTAGCATACCAGGGTATGACACGCTTTGGCCAGTAATTCGATTTTCTCACTGGCATGTATACTTGGACAATTGCAATTGTCTGATTGAGTAGCATAGTCGAACTATAGCTGTAATCTGACTAAGCTGTGCATGTAAATGCACTGTGTGTCTCAGGTGTGTGTAAGAATAGAGGCTAGTATGTTAACCTGCAGGTGGGCGGGTCAGCGTCCCCCCCGAGACTTTCAGACTACAATTTGTGAGGAGAGAGTTGAAGCTTCCAGAGACAATCCTTCATCACCTACACTGGCGGTCCTAGGTTGCATGACGCCCTGGGCGAACGTCACCTCAGTGCTTTCAGTCAGTTTCAGAGTGACATTTTTAGTTTCAGAGTGACATTTTTAGTTTCAGAGTGGATGGTGAAGTCAGTTTCAGGTTGGATAGTGAAGTCAGTTTCAGGGTGGATGGTGAAGTCAGTTTCAGGGTGGATGGTAAAGTCAAGTTCAGGGTGGATGGTGAAGTTAGTTTCAGAGTGAATGGTGAAGTTGGTTGTTTATTTTTGTTTGCTTGTGTGTTGGTCGGTTGATTGGCTGGCTGGTTTGCTTATTTGGTATTTGTTTGTTTGTGTGTTGGTTTGATTCATTGGTTTGCTTTCCAGCAGACTTGGATGGAGGATGGTTCTGGATCCATTATAGACCCTATTAAAGGTCCCATATTATAGTGTTTCATCAATTTCACACAGCTGTCAGAGGTCCACCAACTCTCTATCAGGGCATGTGAGTGGAGCTGAAAGGCAAGAATTTCCACACCCCGCTTATTTGGGTGTTCGCTGCTTTGCTCCATCGCTCAAAGTTATACCAGACAGCTCCGCTCAAAGACCACTCTCCGCTCACCTAAAATTTCATTCAGCTCCGGTGAAATCGTTCCACGCTAGCTCAGATTTATGAGAGGCAGCAATTCCTGAAGTTTCCCACCGAATTAGCCTGGGACACACTGCCCGATGTGGCCTAAACTGATGTGCAGCCGCTTTGTTACCGGAGAGAGCCTGTCGATTGAAACCCTTTTCACTTTGTAAAGATCAGTAGATTGTTTTGGGCTGACACCTCGTCCTCTTTCTGTGTTCTGTCTGTTCGAGCTCTGCGCTCCAACTATATTTTGCACGCTCCGTTCCCCACTCGCTCCGCTCTGCTCCACTCACATGCCCTGCTCTGTATTCGATATGCTTTGCCCCAAACCCATCTGTGGTTCTGAATTTCATCACCAAGCCCTACAGAGCTCTATTCAGAGCAGTCTGTTTCTGTGCCTGCACCTTTAAATGCTAATGAGCTCCGTCTGTCACCGCCCACTTGGAGAGCTCTTCCTGCTATGTCACTCTCAGGGAGGGGAAGCCCCTTGCCTTAGCAAAAGCATGTGCTAATGTTTAGGTGCATGTATATATGTATCGCTATGGCTCGCAGAGATTTTTTCGTTCAGTCGAACCAGTTTGACCCAGAATGGGACCCAGAAGGAGAAGCTGCTGAAGAAGTACAGACTCTGTGGCTGCAGCAGGATGTTTCAGAATGGTTAGTGTGTCTGTATAATGTTAGTTTGTTCATGTGTGTTGTTACAGTTACTGCCGTGAAGCTAATGGCTAACAGCTAGCGAAAGCTGCGTATGTCTCCAACTCAGTCTCCAAACTCTTGGACACTGTTCACCAGTCTGCACGTTTCCAGACTTTTTACTGTGACAACCAAGCTCCATCGTAATATCATTAACATTAAACTCACTTCAAACGCCATTGCATAGCGGACCGAAGCGGAGCTAACTAGTTAGCCAGTTTCCAGCTGACTTCACCAGACTCATAGGCAGCTATAAATACTATCACTTACCTGTGGCTCGGGTGCAGTTGCTGGGTCCGGTATGGTTGGTACTGATCCTTTTATGAGGGTCAGTGTCGGGGCAAAGCAGCTTTGTACTGACCCTCGTTACTGAAGCAGTCTGATGTGAAGTGGTTAGCACACACACACAAGCTAACACGAACTGCAGCCGGCACGTTGTCTTAAAATATGAAGCGCAACCACTGTCTCTTCTGTTGTTCTGTAGCTGGGACAAAATATAGACACTGATGTTGATTTTTACAACCAACAGCAGAGTAATTTGTGTGTCCAGCTCTGAGTGAAACTCTGCTGTCTCACTGCTGGACACACTGAACTTCACCTCGGGGATGAACGCCTCCTCTCAGATATCTCCTATCACCGCTCAGAGGAGGCCGGACTGTAATAATGACTCCTTTAGTTACGTAACGACAGGAGCAGAATCTGAACAGCCTGTAGGAGCTCTGTGTTACCAGTGGGTGGGCTGCAGAGACCATGCAGGAATCACTTGTGTTCCTCATTCTGGGAGTTGGCAGGCTCAGGGAGGACCAGCTTATATATGTAGAGACCAGAGAAAACCTGTTTTAATAATATGGGATCTTTAAGTGATTCATTCATTAGAATACTGAGCAAGGACACACCTGTCTGTCTGTGTCATTGTTTATCTAACAGAGCAGCCAGCAAGTTTTGTTCATTCAACACAACTTTATTGACACGTCAGTGTTTCCACTGTGACTCTAGTGGTAGGAGTCCATGATGCGTCTCATGCTCATGAACTTCATGTTGCTCATGCCCATGCTCATGAAGCTCCTGTACTCTCCAGGCTTCATGTACATCATCCTGCCTCTGAAGTGTGGCTGCTCGTACATCAGCCAGTGTCCGTCCATTGTCTGACATGACATGCAGTTGGACATGCGGTACCGATCCATGATGTTGTTGCAGTCATCCATCAGCTCATGCATCTGGCCTCCAAAGTTCTCCCTCTCATAGATCTTCATCCTGTACGAGCCACGGTGCTGCAACACACGGTAATCGATAATCAGTAACCAGTACAACTCCTTTCAGAAACATATAAATGACAACGATCTGTGGTGTGATTGGTCAGATACAGTGATGCTGTGCTGTGATTGGCTGCCTGGTTACCATGGGAATCATGCGGCAGGACCTGATG